>NW_027179715.1:192500-195000 GCF_036669935.1 Montipora foliosa | reverse complement strand
CAACTTTTGTCACACTTTAGAGCCCCACTGCTCCAAATCAGATCAAATTCCATCGAGAGAGTTAATCTATCAAGCTGTTAGGAGTTTGGTTCCAAGATAACCTTAAATGGAATGCACATGTTGAAAACATTACCAATAAATCTTCGAAGCGGATATACTACCTACGAAAGTGCAGAAGAGCACGATTACCTAGAGATGTTGGCCTCGGCATCTATACCACCCTAATAAGACCCATCTTGGAATATGGTGCACCCCTATGTGAAGGAATTCCTTCATATTTAAAAGACGAAGTGAAGCATATCCAGAAAAGGTGTTTAACACTAATTGGTCTCCCACCAGACAGTTAACCGTCCCTCGAGTTGAGAAGAAACGAAGCTAGTACTAAAGAACTGAATAAGATCAGCAATGATAACAGCCTCCCCCTACGCAACAGGGCTTCTGTTACCAGAAATTGTGACTGTAACTTAACAACAAACTGTCGGAAATTAGTCCCCATTTTTGGGAGAAATAGACACAAGAACAGCTTTTTACCCAGGACACTAAAACATCACTAAGCACCCATTTGAATAGTTTTAGATCATAAATTTTGCTATTACCATTTTACTAATTTGTAATTCCATTGTACATTTCTTTTAAGATGGTCAAATAAAGGTATTATTATTATAATATGGTATTAAAGACGAAATCTTGCTTACGTCTTTGAGGGACATGCTTCAGTCGATTTACAAACACTACCACTATTCTCCCAAGTCACTTCGTGAACTAAGAGAACTTGCAGAAGTTATGGGAGAACAGATCCAGAAGCCGGGTAATTTGAAATAAACTACATGTGGGTGGTTCCACATCTTCACCGTGCTCTTTAATTGTTTCTGAAAGATTACAAATTGATCCATGTTCATTTCCAGAACACTGTTGCAGCTCAGCAACAAGCAGTGCTGACATGCAGAGGAGAGCTAAGAAGATAATAAAAGAACAGCAAAAATTCAATACAGTTTTGTTTGCTTGTTTCATTTTGGATGTTTTGGAATGCCTTAGTAAGCTAAGTCTACTTTTTCAAAAAGATAATGTCACATTGACTTTAGCCAAGGATGGCTTGGAGCACACACTACACTTTAGCTTACAGAGCTAAGACCTGGTCCATATCTTCAGCAGTTTCTTCAAAACATTGGAGATGGGAATATTTTCCAAGACATTGACCTCAACAGGGGTGACCAAGACTCAATTCAGTTCTACACAACAACCAAGCCACAGATCCTTAATTGAAGTCTCCTTTTCAGAGTCTCCATGTGACTGATCCAACTTTGCGTGCCCTGTTAGTGTTCGATACTTCTCTCTGGCCAGATGATAGACCCCAGAGTTAGCCACTTACAGAGAAGACAAAATTCACCATCTTGTTCAACGTTTCAACGTTTTCTTCTTTAAAGGAACAATTTTGCTTTTGTAGCTGTGCAGGAAGAAAGGATTGGCCTGAAAGTTTGCAACTCTAACAACTCCCTCGATCTTAATTTGAAAGCTTTGTGACGGAGTGTTCAACAGCTACAGTGACAGGTTCTGCAACATTCTGATGTTATTTGAGATTCTCTTGATTTTACCACTGTCAACAACTTGTTGTGAACGTGGCTTTTCTCTCATTGGAAAGATTACTGCCAAGAAACTACATGGGAATCAAGGATAAAGACATTGCTATGCTGTGCGAGAACGATATCACAAGTGCTGAAGAGCTAATTTCTATCCTTACAACACTTAAAGTAGCAACAAGTGCATTAAGTAAAGAGCAGATTCCAACCATTTCAATGATTCTACGAAAAAGGAGGCAGGGATGAGGAAAATTTAAGACTAAAATGAATTATCAAAGTGCCACTGTCGTTAGACTCGTGACATAATTCCAATTTACCGCGATTGTTTAAGATTGGCAGGCATTAGTCAGTGTGATATAACAGCTGGATAATTGTGTAACAGCACGGAGGGCTCCCATATGCAACTAGATACCCAAAATAATGCATGTACGTGAGGTGATCCCCTTTGCTGGAATTCAACCCTGTAAAATAAGTCCACCATTTCTACAATAGGCATAAGATTACTCTTTAACACATCCTCTATAAAGAGCTGTACCATGTGTTCAAAGTTCCTTGCACATGTGACAGGGTAATTTTGAATAAGATCTGATTTTTGTTGCCATGTCATATTGTTAATGTCATCAGGTTAGCCAAGTAGAGCAGATCCATTCAGTATTCATTAACACTTTTTGTGCCAGTTATACATTCCTCCAACAAACCTTGTGAATATTTATCACTATATTTTATACTGTTACACTTAGAGACAGATGGTCTGAACCATAACTGATCACAGCAAGTGCATATATATTCAGGGCCATGTGCATGTGATATCTTATCACGAAAAGACTGAATCACTTTTGACATGGAATGTCTAATAGAGTCTTGACCTTGACAATTTCAGCTTGCTTTAGCCTTGAGCTCTGCATAGCTTTCCTTAAATGGTT
>NW_027179715.1:180000-185000 GCF_036669935.1 Montipora foliosa | reverse complement strand
TTAATTTTCTCATTGTCAAAAGGTGGAAAATTTTTCAAGCTTTAAGAGAATGCATAGGTCTTAGAAGTTTTCTTGAAAGCTTGCAAGAAACAAAGAGCTTTTCTATAGCAATGTCAAAACGTAAACAAAATCTTGAGAAAAACTCAGAAAGAAAAGGGTTAACAGACCCAACTCGTGAAGAACGTGAACTTTTCCAAAGACTGAAAAACTATGGTAAATTTACTGGACTACTGGCTCATGAACCCTGAACCTCAAACTCAGTCCAACTCCCTTCCAGTGGCTACAGTGGAAGATGTTATTTTCCAAGACGAATTTCTGCAGTTGCAAGGCCTTGTGGCCCAACATCAGCATTTGCTGGAGAAAGTCAGTGTGGATTGGAAAACTATCAAAGTATGCCGCCATACTGCTGGACAAAGGGACAATCCTTCTTAGCAAGGAAGCCATTAAGGACAGTAACTTTCGCCTTCAAAAGAACTTAGAAGGATGGGGAAATTGTTTTGAGACATGACCACGTTTACTGGAACCAAGTTCAAGGCCACATGTTTCTTACCAAAAGAAAGAAACGTTACTTCGTTGTTTGGACAACAAAGGATTTTGTTGTTCTAGAAACTGAGCGGGATGATTCTTGGGAGATTAAAATCCAAGAACTGAAAGAAGTTTATGTGAAACACCTTTTCCCAAAAATTATCCCCAGCGCTAACCATCGCCTCTTCGAGACAAGGATGCCACTAACCCTTCAGATT
The DNA here is from genome assembly GCF_036669935.1 of Montipora foliosa. Lineage (NCBI taxonomy): Eukaryota > Metazoa > Cnidaria > Anthozoa > Scleractinia > Acroporidae > Montipora > Montipora foliosa. The sequence goes on along the minus strand of NW_027179715.1, from coordinate 184,257 downwards.
AACATTCAATGGTTTAAAACTCCACTTTTTCTCCTAAATTAAGTAAATTTCATTTCTTTTGAATGAGAGAGAGCTGTCTGCTTTAAGTGAGCTTCAAATATCCATGAAACAACAACAGACTTGCCCTGTATAGTAGTAATTCTATAAAATTTGAAAATCATAGAACTTAAATTCTGTAGGAGCATAAGCACATTGGCCAGTGGGAAAGAAAAAGCAGATACATGTACCTGGGCTTAACAGTGCCAAAAATTAGCATAAACTAAAGCTTAAGTTTAAAGTTATCGGTGGCTGTCATTAAATAGAGACTCACACGCAACTGTATTATCACTGTTTAATACACAGTCAAGTCACCACTGTATTAAAATTAAATAAAAAGTTTCATGTACCTTATCAAGTGAACTCAACATTTGTATTCCTCCTTTTTCTTCTCATGATTTGGAAAACAGGAAGAACTGACAAGTATGTGATTCTGATTGATGGTTACAATCTGGAGCGAAGCACTGACCCATGTGACCTTTAGCAAAAGATCAATAACCCATGCACGCAACAATTTCAGCGTAAAATCGCACATACACCTACTAAAGTTTGCAGCCAGCACAAAGATGGTCCATAAATGATTGTTTTCTTTATTATTTGGAATACAAAGTCCAATATACCAATAGTATTTACTGAACAACAACCAAACCAAAATTATATTAAAGATGGCATCAGTCTTTCAATGGATCTTGTTTAGACCCAAAAAATTGGTTGTCATGACAACATGACGTCACACTTTAGAACTGTAATAGTACCGAACGATCTGGCTACATGTATTTTTAATGAAAGAAATAGCAATCACCAGGATTCAGGGTTCGAAATTAACTTTTTTTCTCAGGAGCCAGCTTGTGACTTATAGGAAAAATCTGGTCGCCAACTTCTTTAATATGACTTACATAAGAACATGATTTTTTCACCTTGTGTAGTCAATTTTGCATGTGTCAGCTTTCTAATTGAGGTGACAAGTTCTCCAACCTAATTTACATTTAGGGTACAGGTTGAAGGTTCCTTACATCCTTCAGTAATTTGGCTAAATCTATGTTTTAAGATTCACAACTGACGATGGATTTAACTTTTCGATTAACCTACTAGCTGAATATTCCTTTCCTGCCCGAAAAAACCCGCACACTTCCTGAAACTGATTTACTGTTTTCCTGACGAGAAGAACATGGTGTTAAAGTGATCACTCCTTGTTATTATTATTTTGTGAGGAAACCTAATTTCAGACAAGTCCCATAATTTCATTTAGATTTCCTTGCCACTTTTTCTTTTTATCTTGTAAACCTGTATTTTTGTAATGGATGTAGTGTGGCAAAATGAATAAATGAAAATGTGCCCATAATGCCATTTTTTGGAAGAAGCTGCTGAAACACTACGGTTGCATAGTGGACGCGGTGATCAAAGTATCATAGTACATTTTGTGCTACTAATTAATACATGTAGTGTGTGAAAGTGAGTTTCTTCTGATGTTTAGACATTATTTTAGTAGGGAAAGAAAGTAAGTTGTGTTCTAGCTACCAGTTCCGAATGATTTCATCACATAGAGATTCAAAATAGAAGTTGTCTTCTGTTTATCCTAGGTTACCAGACATGATTCGCCAGCTGGCGACCAGTTCTGAAAATTTAGTCGCCAGCACTGAATTTTTGTTTGCATTGGCAACCAGTGAGTCGCAATTTCAAGTCCCGGGATTCGAACTCAGATCTCTCGATCCATGGGCATACTCCATATTCACTAGACCACAATTGATTCCCACCCAATCACTTCAAAAATTAATTACTGTCGAAAATTAATTGTAGTGCCAAAATTGGGCCGAGACGACACTCCATTAAATATTTGAGTCTAGGGCCCCATCATGCAAAATATTTACCCTAGTCTCTCTCACTGCCAAAACCAGGGCAAACAGGGCCGACTCTGACAATTGCGTAGATGAAGAACAACTTTATCATGAAGTAGAACAACTAAAAATTCAGTTGAAGACGAAGGACTCAAAAAAAAACCTGTTATCTTGTGAACAAATTCTATGACAAAGCCAATAATTTCTTGAGAGAGAAAACACAAAAATGAAATGAGAAGAAGAAACGGTGACAACAAAAAAAATGGATTTTCAATAACAACAAGCTGTACACACAAGGCAACAAAACAGTTGCACTGAAGCGAGACCTTTTTCAAGTTCTATGCCACACACACAGCCGAATATTACACAGGGGAAGACAAATCACATTCAATTAAGAAGTTAACCAAACGGTCGTCAACATCTTCGTCAAAATGTGGCAATTCATTTTTATGCAGAACAAAGATCCATCACAAGCAGTGTAAAGACTGTCAACAAACCCACTACAACCACCCACTTTTCTGTCATTAATCGAGATTAACCTGATAGATCTTCGTAAATGCCCATGTGATTGTGGAGATACCCATACATGGATAATGAACGTAACTGATCACCATACTAAGCATGTTACACTCTATGCTTTTCCATCTAAATCTAGAGATGTATCCAGAATTTGTCATTGCATCCTGGGACGCACTTGTTTTCCTTTTTTTTTTGATGCATAGAATATGGAACAAAGGGTCCAATTGGACGCAGAAAAAAAAAAGCGATGTTTACGCAAATTACAAACGTCAAGAAAAACATGTGAACAGCATACTGTATTTCACAAGGAAATTGAACATTCCCATTTCTCACTACAGAGAAATGATCGAGTTCCTTAAATTTCAAGGTAAGCTGTTATTTTTGGATTTTTGTAGTCGAATGATTTCATTTTGTCAACGATTATGTCCAGCTTAAGGAGTTAAGTTTTCAATTCCCACGTGTTGCATGACATGATCTGAGCTGTTTTTTAGCTGAGACAATCGCCAACACTTTCAATCTGCCACCAGCCATAATCAAATATTTCAGTCGAAGTTCAGTTACAAGCGAATTTCAAGCATTGGTTTGATTATCGTGGCGAAATGACAGAGAATCCAATGGCGAGGCAAGTTAAATTTTTTTTTGTGAGACCCTGTTGATATTTATTCCGGGCGCAGATGTGTCACCATCTAAATACTTGTTTTGCACGAAACTTGTCTGTTTTGCAAACTATGCAACTTTTTCTGAGTTAGTGTTACCATTAACATGTTGAACATGAAACTTGAATGCATTCAGTCACTTGATTATTAACATTGGCCATGGCGAAGTCACGGCCGCACAGGCCAACAATGAACTGTGTATCGATTGCTCGTATTTGTTTACTCTTTTGTTCCTACATATACATTACACCTCAAGTGTTGTTAAAGTAAATGATGCCCTTTTACGGAAAATTGATATTCAGTTCTGTTTTTTTTTTTTTGCAGTAGAGATCTAGATCTTTTATCAACTGGAGCCAACAGTTCCTACAGCATACGGATTCCTTGAAACGTTTTCAGATGTGATCGATGAAGCTTTGACAGCCCATACATTTTGATTGATGAATCAACGGGCATATAAACAACTTCAAAGAACTTGATCATTTTATTTTAAGTACATATGGTATTCGTGGGGAGGGATAAGACTTTTTTTGTGCAATTTAGAAATCTGAAAGGGTACTGCAGCAGTAATTAAGAGACAATAGATCAAATATTAATTCTTGAATATTAATTAGCAATGGACCCCCAAATTTAAAAAAAAGGGGTCAAGAGGACCCGAAAATTTTAAAAACCTGGAAGCATCTCTGTTGATCTGTTGAAAAGGTTCTCTCTTCTTTACATTTACTGCCATACATGTACCTACACATACAAATACCCATAGAGTGTTTTACACGACAATGGCAGAGAATTTTACAATCAAATCATGGAGAAGGCATAACCATGAAACATGGGGCACCAAGAACGCCAACTACATAAGGCCTAATTGAAAGATCAAACAGAGTCTGTAAAGAGGACCTCCATACCTTAACAGTTTCTACAACTAGTGTTTACGCGTCAGCAACATATCATATACAAGAAATATAAAATTTCACACAGCAATCAATACAACTCCCTACCAAGCTGTGTTTGGCATTAAACCCCATGTGCAGAGAAGTATTACAGGGCAAAGACACAGAGGCACATTCTGAAGAGTGCTCACAAGAACCTGAGCAACTTAACACCAGCCAAGTCCTTCAAGTTGAATATTACAAACACATAGTTAGCAGTAATGAGAAACGCCAAAGAAAACTACAAAAAATATGTGACAGTCAAGCGCAATACAACAAGGAGATGAC
>NW_027179715.1:167500-177500 GCF_036669935.1 Montipora foliosa | reverse complement strand
TCTACGCAATAGGCCTTTTGCAACTAACGATCACATGGTACAAAATCCGCCACGCTGGAGGGCAAGCTCATCATTATTCCCCCACTGGGACATTAAAAACAAAGCTGGCAAGTCAAGCTTGCCTGGTTCAGGTCTCTTTGTTTTAATGTCCCAGTGGGGGAATAATGATGAGCTTGCCCTCCAGCATGGCGGATTTTGTACCATGTGATCGTTAGTTGCAAAAGGCCTATTGCTAAAATTGCATTCATAACTGCGAGGAGCATACATGTAGCTTCACTTGAAAAAATCTTTCCTTCTTTGAACTCAAGGTTCTTGAAATCGCTGAGCCATTGCCAGCAAAATGACCCGCAGACTTCGAATTCTGGACCAGTTCAAATATTCAATTGAATTGAAGGTTTGAATTACGGAAATGAAGGCTTGAATTGTTGAATTTCCAGACTAAACTAAAAGGTTTGAATAGCTAGATTGAATGCTTGAGTTTGAATTTTGACACTAAAAACGCGCCATATAGGTGCCACGTGTGATAGATTTTCACTTTCGCCGTCGGTGATTCTGCGCCCTAGTTTATTACAGACATTATTTTCTCCAGTAATAGTAAGAAACTCACCTCTTCAAAGACATCTCTTTCGATGACGCAGCTTGAAATTTAGCGTTGTGACTTCGCACGTTGAGTATGTGCAGCCAGACTGTGACAATCTTCCCGGTCGCAAAGCTTCTGTAGAAGGTCACCAACACTTTTTACGTGAAGCGTGATGGGGTGATTTATTCTCTCGTGAATCACGCATCACACTAATTTTTTGTCGGCTATCACGCGGCTATGTGCAATCACGCATCCCGCGCCTAATTTGGAACCGATCGCGGTAATAATTACGCTAATAATCTAAATAACTAAATCATACTAAATAAGTAATTATTATTATGCTAATAATCATCACGCCAATAATTTTGGGGCTATCACGCGTCACGGAGACCCCTTTGCCACCCACAATCATATCTGTCAAAGATCAAACGCACCTCGTCACTTAACCTGTACTAGCTTGTACTTGTACTTGTTGAATAGCCAACTTGCTGAACATTTTACAAGCCGTGTACATGTGACTATCTCACTTGGCTTGTCAAGGGATTGGAGCTCGGTAATTCCATCGACAACTCCAAGTCGTCAAGGTGCAACTGCTGCGTGTGGTAGCTTGCTGAGGAAGCTACAGTAGCTCTTCATGACGGAGTGAGGGGCGGTGATTTCGCTGGTGTTTAACTTCTCCAGTATTTTAAATAAAGTGCTTTTTAATGAGCAGTGTAACACCGACCCGTCACTGGCAAACAGGGATCTTAGTACAACTGTGAATTTGTACTTGCCAATGGCTTCCTTGATATCTATTTCAGGACAGTGTCAGGACGACTTCTTATGCCCCCCTTCATGCGGGTGAAGAGAAACCTATCCTCCTGTAGCTCTACAACTTTATCTTGAACAAGCACTTTCACCTTTTCACCATTATTCTTCCTCCATGTCATCGACTTCCGCTTTTTTATGCTAGACCATATGTTTACTTTGTCTGATTGAATACGCTATTGTGTAAATTGCTCCATCACCTTCTTTCCAGTATCGCTTTGTTCGCATAAGTCTTGTTTAATCTCATCAGTCATAACCAATTTCGTCGGCTGTGACTTAGGGTGCGTTCGATTGACCGTATTCCGGAATAAGAATACATGGAATATAAGTTTAAAATCCTTCGTTTTTACGGAGATTCACATTAAAATTATCAAACATGTGCCAAAACGCTATTTTAAACATATTTTTATTATCCTTGCTGCTTCGAAACGCTCCAAACATACCGTTTTCATCCTCACTCCACGTATTCTTATTCCGGAATACGGTCAATCGAACGCGCCCTAAAAGTGGGACTTGGGACGTGGGGACTCGGGGACTCGGGGACGTGGGGGCGTGGGACTCGGGGACTCGGGGATGTGGGGACGCAATTTTACCATTTGTTTAACTTTTCATCATATTTCAGAAAATCTTCGTCTGTTGATCGTAACTGCGTTGTACCCCGGTTGATCTGAGAAATGGTCATACCAACGTTTCGTTCATGTTGCCTATGTCAAATAAGGACTTAATGCAAAAAAAAATTGTCCCTTCGTTTTACCTAAATTACTCCACTATGTAACTTGATAGTAGTATAATGAAAGACACCTTTTCATGAAGACGAGTAATAAACTATACTATATATATTTACTAGACCTCTGTTTCACATCATACAAACGAGGAACTTAAACCGGGGTCATCGTAGTTTGATCAAAAATAAGACACAAACAGCAGTGATAAACATATTGAACTTGTTCATTTTGATTATGACTTGATGTTTCGTATGTGCTCTACATACATTTTCAAAAGTAACCGTTGAAATTTAAAACAGCTATTTTAATGTCCACACGTAATCAAAACAACGCTTTCACGACATCCATCTACCGAAAGAAAACTTTCACAGGTCTCTACACGAAATGGGATTCCTTCACTCCACTAAAGTACAAAATAAACCTCATCCGCTCCCTCACTTATCGCTACTACCGTCCTTGTTCATCCGGCTCCTTGCTACAATCTGCCCTCAATGATCTTCGAAAACTCCTTCTTCAGAACGGTTACCCACAAGGCATAATCAACTATCATATCAACGATGTTTTGAACAAAAACAGACAACATCAGCATAGCAATCCAGTGTCTACAGTTCCTAAGAAAGATATTGTTATCCTACTTCCCTACTTAGGTTTGCAAAGCAACCTAGGCGCTAAACGCCTGAAATCTTGTGTGTACAAATTCTACTCTTGTGTTAACCTTAAGATTGTTTTTCAGAGCACTCGATGTATAAAATCTTTCTTTCCTTACAAGGACCGTATTAATCGTTCACAACAATCCAGAGTTATTTACAGAGCAAATTGTTGGGATTGTAATGGTTTTTACATCGGTAAAACTAAACGGCGGCTTCACGATAGAAAAACCGAACATTTTAAGGCCCTAGCTAAAAATGACAATACTTCAGCCATTGCTGACCACGTCAAGGCCACTGGACATAACATCAAGTGGGATCATTTTTATATTTTAGCGAAGGGCAAAACAGACTATCATTGTAAAATAAAAGAGACCTTCTTTATTCAAGAACTTGAGCCAGCTTTCAACGTCAACGTCGGAAGTGAAAAGCTGATGCTTTATTAATCTTTTCTGTTTTTAGTATTATTATCATTATTATTATATATTTTACTGTTAAGTATTTGCTTAATATAGGTTCCAGTCCCCTCATCCGCTTTGTTATATATAAATAGCTGTTTTAAATTTCAACGGTTACTTTTGAAAATGTATGTAGAGCACATACGAAACATCAAGTCATAATCAAAATGAACAAGTTCAATATGTTTATCACTGCTGTTTGTGTCTTATTTTTGATCAAACTACGATGACCCCGGTTTAAGTTCCTCGTTTGTATGATGTGAAACAGAGGTCTAGTAAATATATATAGTATAGTTTATTACTCGTCTTCATGAAAAGGTGTCTTTCATTATACTACTATCAAGTTACATAGTGGAGTAATTTAGGTAAAACGAAGGGACAATTTTTTTTGGCATTAAGTCCTTATCTGACCTAGGCAACATGAACGAAACGTTGGTATGACCATTTCTCAGATCATTTTACAATTCCCCAAGTATATCGAGGCTTGAACATTTAAAAGTACTTCCACTTTCTGCATCCTAACCTTTTTATTTTAAATTATGCCTTTCACTCGTAGTTGTCTGTCACGTCACATTTCTTGACTGAAGACGTCATAACGCTTGTTTTTGAGATTGGGGGAACGTTTACCCTAAAAACGTCCGACAAAGTTTTGCTTGAAACTGCTTAAAACTACCATTAACGTATAATTATACCTATCAATGTGATATCGTTCATTTTTATTGTGACCTCTATGTGATTTGACCTTTTTTTTTTTCTTTTAATTTTGATTTACCTTTGCCATTAAGATGGGCATGTGATTAAAAGGCTGAGTGATAAAGCCTCGATAGGAGTACTACAGCAAGGTACCTTGATATAAGATGACTTTTCCATCCTCGTTTCCGATAAAATATTTCAATTGTTTTTAGCCGTTAAAAATCACGTGACACATTTCAGATGAAAGAGGAGTAGAAAGCAAAGTATGCAGATTTCAAGTTAACGTCGATTGGATAAATGTTTCCTCGTAAAACAAAAATATGCCAACTTATTCGCTTGGTCAAGCCTAAACACACAGAAGCGTTATTTAGCTTCTGGCCCGGGGACGGTACTTTTGGAATTTCTGGGTGGGGGATGTGCCGCTAGGACCTTGGAACCCTTAGCCTAAACCAGAGCTGGTTCAGGTGAATTTTGCTACCCCGTACCAGAGTAAACTCCCCAAACCCTCCCTATCCTAGAGTAACTGTTTTTCAGAAACTACTGAGGTCACTAGCACAGTCTAGCCAAAGCAAAACCTATACCACAATCGTTTCTCTCTCAAAAAATGATTTATTTATACTTGAAGGCGGTAGTTTCTAAAGAAACTGTGGTGCTGTGTCGGTGGAGAAGTAGTATACAAAAATTTGGTTTTATCAACTTTCCTTAGTGTAGATAAAATCTTCAACCAACTGGTCAGTTCCGTGAAAAATTATATCCAATTCTAGAAACAAACGCTCTGATTTATGTATCCTATCCTAGAGTAAACTGCTTGAAAACCATACCATTCACAGCGCCACATACCTATATAGCTCATATATGGCAGTACCCCCCTCCCCCTCCTGGGGGGCTTCTGGCACTCTGATGACGAACATTTTCGACAACATCAACGGTGACAACCCGAATCAAAGGTAACAAATTGAACAAGCGCCAGGAGTGATGTAGTCACAATGCCGCCAACAAGGACATTGGCACGGTATTTAAACTTCAGTTACAGAGAAGGAGTCATAAGGCTCAAGTTTCTGAGCAACAACAACAACAAACGCTGCAACGTGAAATTTCAGCTGCAGTGTCAGCAATGGGCCATTAGGTCTTCTGCTTTGTTTCACATTCGAGCTCTGTGACGGGTGGCGAGAATGACTTTTCGAGAATCCAATTTTTGATTTCGCTGTGTATTTAGCTGGTACTTGAAAAGCATACCGATGATATTTTTGCAAAATAACATAAGCAATTCAACTTTCTTGGCGATGTTGTCCCATTTCTGAAATTCTATACTTCGAAAATGTGTCGCCGCGTCCCCACATCCCTGAGTTCACACGTCCCCGAGTCCCCGAGTCCCCACGTCCTCACGTCCCCGAGTCCCCACGTCCCCACGTCCCCGTCCCACTTTTAGTCACAGCCAATTTCGTCACCAAGTTGAACAGGTCAGTACTTTCTTCAGTGGAGGGATTCGGAAGTATTTTAATTGCTGACTTTAGTTGTTGGATATTCCTTTCTGTGCGTGTTAATGAAACAGCTTCAGAAAGGCAATGGTGTTGGACCTATTTCCTTCGATCAACTCCTGTCATACATCTAGCTTCTTTTGCCAACCGTGCTAGTTCGGGAGCAATTATGACAGACTTGTCACTAGGGTTTGCGTTCAGAGAGAAACCTCCAGACACTTTCATAGAACGATCTATATGTTCTAAGGCGTGACCTGCGCCCGGCCCAATGGACAGAAGGGTACTTAGCGATTCTTAATCAATACTCAGTTAGGCTTTGGTAGATTGTGCTAGGATAATTTTAATCATAATTTAGCAAAACGAGCATTATTTTAAGCAGCAATAAAAGCAAGGTGACACACGCTAACACCAACCCGGTGTGGCCAACACATCACGCATGCGCACAACCATTTCACCCGGTCAATTAGCAGCCATGGACAGCTGTTTCGGCCTTTTGGGCCTCATCAGCATGGCGTAGCTAACATACCACCTTCCCACACGCTTGCCGTGGGAGAACAGTTTTGCTGTTCCCAACCCAGCTTACCACATGTTTGGCATGTGAAGCTGCCACTTAAAGGGGTGCTAAACACACCCGACTGGTATGTTAGCTACGCCATGCTGATGAGGCCCAAAAGGCCGAAACAGCTGTCCATGGCCGCTAATTGACCGGGTGAAATGATTGTGCGCATGCGTGATGTGTTGGCCACACCGGGTTGGTGTTAGCGTGTGTCACCTTGCTTTTATTGCTCGATTATTTTAAGCCTTTATTTCAGTTTAGCACTGCTAGCATAATCCGAGCTTTTATGCGTTCGAAAACAAAAAAAAACCATCATGGTTCTAGAATAATTCAGTTTGTGTTTTATTTCTGTATTGTTTTTGGAAAATGTTCAGGTGGCAGACCAGGTTTCCCTGTGCATGACTCTCCTCAAGCCACCACGCTTATGGCTCGGCGGCTTGGCCCCTCAGGCCACAGATCAATGATGGCGTCGTCCTCGAGTACATCTACTTCCAACCTCGTTCCCAGGGTCTACTCTGCTTCAAGATGGCGGGGCGGAGAAGACCCTGGCACACACCGTTCCATTTGAATTCTCTCCGGAATTTCCCAAAATTCGTGGATGGTGGACAAAACACTGACCCCCAGTCCATGGACTACCCAACTGGACTACCCTAAAATGGACTAACTCTTAAAAATTCCATTTCGAATGAGTGCTATTGAAAGAACTGAATTGATTATAATACTTACATTGCACAAACCTTGATAATTTTCATCCATACGGGCATGGATTCACTTAACTTACCGTACATGAAGTAATCAGCCATCACAACAATTCGTTAATTACGTCCCAGGAGGGGAGCGGTGGTTTTCAAAAAGGTGTAGTGTTTCAAAACTGAACCCCCCCAAAACATTTTGTGATAAAAATTATACCCCCCTTCCCAATTCTTGTTTGAAAAACGTACCCCCCTCCCCTCCTGAGGAGGTACTCCTTAAGCACGATTGAAAGACCGCGAAAAGATGGAGTACAAACTGGCGAGCAGGAGACTTATTTATTAAAGAGCCTTCTGGGTAATTTTCAAGATGGCGGATTGAGAGCTACAGTACTCGTCACATTTGTTCGAACACCCATCCTCGTTTCCCCCCTCCTTCAATGTTGATTTCAAAACTACCAGAAGTTGTCCGAAATTTTTTCTAACGCACCGAATTGGGGGGAGGGGGAGAAGGGATAAGCTGCCATCTTGTAACACGACGATTCTAGATCATTCGCGTAACGTGTTCCAACGAAATGTGTCTAGTATTGTAGGTTCCAGGCTCTTGCGCGACCATGTCAAACAACCCTTCCCTCGGGACCTGAAATCGCCTCAAATATTTCCTCAACCACGGGATTGAGGATAGATCACTGACGTCAAATTCCCTAGACTGCTGTTGCTGTGTCATAAAATTTGACCCCCACTCATCCGTGCATACGGTGAGAGCTACTGAAATTTAAATTGACCAATAAGAATTCAGCGAGCAGGAAAAACTGTGCTATCCGACGTCACTTCATTTGTTCGCAATTAAAGGACCAGAAAACCATTTAAAAAGTTTTGTGGCAACTTTTTTGTCAACAAGCTTTGGCGCCAAAACTGGGTGCCCGAGAGCGGCGATTCGAGCGACAGCTGTTGTGTTTTGTCTGTTATTTGTGCTTTTTATAACTATTTTCAGACGAATTCAGTCTGCTATTTTCGAATCAAGCGTAAGAAGACATAAAAATTTTATTGATAATGTATTTATTTGTGTGAACTTCACGACAAAAGACTTTGGTGGCGTCCTTTCGTAGGGTAGATCGACAACAACGTCATTTACGCACAGAGATGCACCGTTTTCAGCGAAAGGGAAAATGATTGACAGGATAGCACAGTTTTGACTGCCGCGCGCACTGCGGGCGCGGGTTCCGTATGCAAGGATGTTTCTTACCAATGAAAAATCAACCCCCAAAAAGGGGCTTGTTTTAAAATTGTACCCCCCTCCAAAACCACCGCCCCGCCCCCCGCAACCCCGGGACGTAATTAACGATCGGTCCCTAACCTTTTTAAAATGGGTGCTTAGATTAAAATACTGTTGAACAATGCTGTTTAAAATGGGTGTTTCGGCTTAAATAAGCACTATTTGAGATGCTGCTTACACAATGAAGCGCATGGTAGGAGGAGTCTGTTGAATGAGAGCCATTTCAAGATTCCTAGAAAGTGTCAAGGCAAATTTGATTGTTCACTGTCTGAAATACTTTACATCAAGAAATTCAAACCTAATTTCAACGTCCAAACGGACTCCATACGTGCGAGACTTTTTGTTTAACTTGTAAATTATTTTTATCTCTCATTGTTCGTCTAAGTATTTATAGATCTTAGTTTTATACATTTTTGACTTGATAACGACGTTATGGTAACGTCGAAACGTCGTCGATTTTTATTCAACTTTTTTAGCTTTTTAGATCTTAGAATGCTTTTAAGAAATGTTCTTTCGCAATTTTTTATTGTCAGCGGCGTAAATATTCCCAGGAACTGGTGAATCGTGAAGAGAAATGTTGCAATACCCCCCTCTCCTCCCCTGTTGGTGGATTTTGTTTTCTTTTGTTTCACGTTTTTCCCGCGCAAGTTTGAAGATGGCGTTGAGGGAAACTGGCGAACAGACGGTCAAAATTCCCTCAAAAAATGCAAAAGCCATATTAATACACTCAGATGAGCTTGTGAAATTATGTGACAGACTTCCTAAAGTTCCTAATCGAGTAAGTCGTACCGCTTCGGATGGCATTTTCTCGTTATTTTGCGTTTGAACTTAACAGTTTGAGATCAAATAATATACTCATGGTTAATTCTTGCAGGCATCGTTTACACACTCACTTATCAAAGCCTATGGACTTCTAGAGAATGTCAGGTAACGACACAAAAATGTCCTTCTACCTCCCCTTGTAATAAATCAGAAAGGATCAAATACTACTGCTTTTACAGTAATTCAAGTTGATGTCGATTTACATTGGGTGCACTGGCTGATACATGTACGTTTGCTGATCATGAAGACACGAATTATATACTATTAAGCTTATCATCTACTAGAGATCGAAACCCAAAAACAAGGCATCTCCTTAAATACAAATGTCATCTCGCTTGGTAAAATATGAGTTGTTAATTTTGTCACTGGAAGCTTATTATTACAGAGCTTACCTGTTATCAAACAGGCTCATTAAATATTCATAACAATAAATTCTGAATTAGGAGGTTTTAGAGCATTTAAGTCATCGAAAGGTCTTGACAGGGTTGTTAAAATTGTCATTTTCACTTTTTTATTCTATTTGTCAGCAAAGGAGCTTTTTTGTTGAATATTATAGAATACAGCTTTGTTAAAATTATTTTTAAATTGATTTGTGAACTTTCTAATAAAAGATAGTTTAGCCAGGGGATCTAGCCTCCGTTGTTCAAAAGGTGGATGTTACACTATCCGCCAGATAAATCACTATCCAGTGGATTAACACAAGGAAACCAATTGAGTTATCCAGTGGATACCTGGCGTGGATAGTGATTTTATTACTCCAGCGGATAGCGCTATCCACTGGATAACTCAGTTGGTTTTGCTAGTGTTTATCTGCTGGATAGTGATTTCTCTGGTGGATAGCGTTGTCCACCTTTAGAACAACCGAGACCTGACTGAATAGGACACTTTCCAGTAGTCTATTCAAAGTGTGTGAAAAGGTTTATAAAGTTCACACACTTTTTGCAGCAGGTGTGTGTGCAAAGAATTATATAAATCTAGAATGCTATCCAATGAGGAACCTGACATGAAAGACGACCCCCTTTCATATCACACGAAGTTGAATTTAGTGATCTCCTACAGCATGTACATGTATATTATTCAGTCACAATATTGTTCTGTCTAATAATATGTTACCTGACTCATCAATCCAATTTTGATCCGGGTTTATCCCCATAAACGGGGGTGGCCGGATTTACCCCACTTTGTCAGCAATCTCTCTAGCTCCCACTCTCCATCTCGCTCGATTCATGGCGTCCTTTTCCTCCAAAGCAACGCTCTTGCTCTCCTTCT
>NW_027179715.1:147500-160000 GCF_036669935.1 Montipora foliosa | reverse complement strand
TTTATCTGCAAATGCTGCTTTCATGCTTTCCGTCACACGAGCTTCGAAAGCATAAACAAGCAGGCTTCTTTGTCTCCCCAGTCCACCACATGGAGCACGCCAAACTCTTTATTTGGCCTTTCTCTTGGGCGTTGGTGATAACCCTGTGCTTGTTTTCAACTTTAGACACCGTTTTCCTCTTGAAAATCACCACTAGTCTTAATTTTAATCCATCACCAGCACTAACACCAACAAACCAGTTGCATAATTCTTCTCATTTCCTGTCGTGACAGTTCTTCTCTGCGGTGTAATGTTGATCCATTCGGTTCAGCAGCATATCGAAGATCAGTGGCGTTTTGTCCATATTTCCAGTAACATGTAGTGGGGATCTGTAGTGGGTAGTTGTGTTCTTTGCAAAGTTTTATAATATAACAGCAAAATTAACGAGCGTTATTTATCAGACCGGCATTGTAAACTCCGTTGAGTTTTTTTTGGCCATTTTGATGTTTCAGTTATAATCGCTCAAAAGTGAAGGTTATGTTGTTCAGTTATTCATTTAAACAGGAAGGTTAATTTATTAGTGGATCTAAATTTTTAACTCTTGGTTAAGCCTTTTACTTTTCAATCCAAAACCAATGTGTCTTCATTTATATGCTAATGAGGGACACATGTCTAAAACAATGGATTCCGTGTATAATACGCATCTCAATTTTCGGAGCTGTTTTAGCAGGAAAAAAGGGAGTGTTATACACGGGTAAATACGGTAATTGTGACCACTCCCAGGAGCCAGTGGGTTATAAATTTATATAAAATTCTTCTTCTTCTTCTTCTTATTATTATTACTATTATTGGGTTATTAATTAATTATTGGTGTCAAGCATAGCCTGGTATTATACATGTACTTAATTGTACTGTGTAGGATACCGTATCTTAGGGTCCACTTAATAGTCAGACTCAAATCCAGATTGTATTAAAGGCAACTGGCAATTTTTTTTCTTTATTGTCTTCACAACAGTACTGTACTAACCGTATCGATTAAAGACCCCAACCTGCTTTAGTTATTACAAACTGGTGATTGTTGATTGGCACTCAGATGCATAAATTGGCCAATAGAAACTATGAGTTGCCGCCTGTTCACTGAATTTACATGTAAGTCCTGCTGGTCGGGGGTTAATACCTGGGCTGAGTTACACAGACTGTGTAGCGGATGCTAACAATACCTTACAGTGTACATGTGCCTTTCTAATTGAGCTGTGCGCTTCACAGTGCAGTCCTGAAGACTTCAAGGAAGGGTGATTAGTATGGCTGGTTTGTTTATGGTCAATAAGGAAAACTTCAGAGACTTTGGAGATCCTTTAAAGAACTAAATAAGATAGATAGATAGATAAATCGATAGTAGAGGCTTGTTTATGCTACACATTTGCAATATTTACTGAATTGCCAGGTAGGCCAGCAATAAGCAGACAGTACGTCATAGTCACAGAATACATGTACATTGATATTTTACAGTAACAAAGTCATTTAGTCCGACCAAGGACTAAAGGACTCAGATTGCAGTTACCCAGAGAGTTTCACACTCTTGATACTCTGTGTGTGGGAGGGGATAACATTGAGGTATTAATAAAACTAAACCACGAAACAACGAAATGAAATACCAAAACACCATTTATCACCCTACCATACATTGAATACAAACTGATACTAATTTGCAATTAGATATCGTTTTAGGGCTAATTAGGCCTAAAAGATTATTGCTCCTAATCTTAATCTTAAATTGAATCCTAATCTTAATCTTAATAAATTAGGAGCAATAACATTTTAGGCCTAATTAAGCCTAGCTGGGTTTAAAATGATATGTAATCTCAAAATCCAACCTTTGTTGGTTATTATTCAGTGTATGGTGGGGTCGCATATGATGTTTCAGTCTTTCGTTTCACTGTTTTGGTTTCACTGTTTGGTGTTTCACTGTTTCATGGCTTAGTTTCAATAACATTCATGAGGGGTGGAAGCTGACACACATTTTTGATGAACCTCTCGCAGGCAGCAGATTGCCTGACTCCAAGTGTGTCTGGACTCCAAGTGGGTACTAACCAACCCATTTAGTCTAGATTATTTGGAATAATTATAAGTGCCACTGTAGTGTTTATGTGAGTGCTGCCATCAGATATATCAGGGCAGCATTTGTATTTGTAAGGTTGGCTTTAAATCAGGTTATGGCATGAATTCATGTTACTTTGTAGCATAGGTAATTCAGTTATTTGCCAGTGTTTTTTTCTGTCAGGTTTGTCTAGGCCAGGGGCAATTAGAAATGCGCCCATCCTGTCATACACTAATTTAATTAATTAAGCTGCACGTATAAAAAATTATTGGGCAAAGTATTTCCCTAAATTTACAAACACAAGCATAGGAAAAGAAAAAAGATGTGCTTTCTCATTTACTGTAGGAAATGGCTCTGTAAATTTCAGTGATACCTCTTGAGATCTGCAAGAATAAGAAGCAACTTTGTACTTGTATTTTTTACAGGGTATTGTCAGAGGTAAAGCTGAAGTTCAAGCCCAAAGCTGTAGTTTGTCAATGTGGAGTTGATACTTTAGCTGGTGATCCCATGGCCTCTTTTAACCTCACCCAGCATGGTATCGGAGAATGTGTTAAACGCCTCATGGACTGGAATCTACCACTTTTGCTACTAGGTGGAGGTGAAATTACAATGTCTGTTTTTGACCAACCGACTTGATTTAGTAATAATAAGCCTAAGTGCAATGAGGGTGACAGTTTTTTACACAGTATAAGGGAAGTTTCTTCGTTGATCCATTAAAGCATGTGCAATTTCAGAAGACAGGGCATGAATTGAACAAGAGGATGAATTTTAATGTATGCATTTTTCTTTTACTTCATAACCCATTCATCCCTGAAGCAGCCCATCTACAAATGTATGAGTAAATTGTCTGGCATCAGAATAAAAAAGTCTCACTCTTATACATGTAGGTCGGACTGAAAGGGCTCACCAGCACATCTTGAGTTCTCTTCTTCAAGGTGTTGTCAGTCAATAAATTATGTCCGGTTCATTTTGGCAAATGTCCGACCAAAAGGAAGATTTGAAAGGACATATGTCCCGTGAATAAAGAAAAATTATCTCCAGCACTGGTTTACCTCTTGGGTTGTTAGATACCCTTGATAGGTTTAGAATAATTTATTGTACTCATAATTTCCTTGCATCTACTCTGAGTAAGCTTCATTTAGCTCATCAAGACCTTCAGTTGATTCAGTTGGCATCAACAAGTACAGCATTACTAGTTCCTGTTCTTCTTGCATACTTTTGTTTTATTTGTAATAAACCAGCTGGTAAATCTTGCTCTGATTTTGTTGTCCCTGTGTCGACTGTTTTGGCTGTCTTGCAGTAGAAAATGCATTAATTGGTTTTAAACTTCAAGGCTTCTTTCTTGTAATCAGGAGGATACAATGTAAAAAATGCAGCAAGGTGTTGGACATACTTGACGAGCATAGTTCTCAATCAGTCACTCTCTTCTGACATCCCAGAACATGAGGTAAGTACCACACATTTGCTTCCCAAGGATATTGCCCAGTGGGACTAGAGATGTCTATCTGTCAAAGTAAGGGTGTGGTTTGAAATCCCTGGCCAAGCTATTACTCTTGGTGCCACTACTGTATGATTAACAAGTCAAAGGAAAACTATGAAGAAGTCGCGGATCCATACATTGCTTACAAAATGGGAGTTCTGTTGCAATCAGTTGGTTTCTGATCTTGTTAGGTAATACTGCCTGAATTTGTGTTTGATTTTTATCTAAAAAGAATGTGTTATCGTTGGCAGGCTACACTACAGTAGGTCACTTTCAAATATCTGAAGGGTCCTCAACTATGTAAACAGCTATGACTGCGTCACTTTGCAATAGGTAAAAACAAGGATTGTTTCCAAAAATTTTCAAGTAATATATCAAACACGAGAAGGAGTGTTTCATCGGATATCCAAACACTGAGAAGCGAGGTGGTTAACCGAGGTTAACCGAGGTGGTTGGATATCTGATGAAACACTCGTTTGAGTGTTTGATATTGCTTCTCAAAGGAATCAGTATTTTAACCCATTCACACCTCAAACGCACTAGGACGCCCCTATTGACGAGTAAAGTCATCTGGCGTTAGACAGAGCAAAATCTATGAAGTCTCACTCTCAGGGGTCCATGAGTTAAACCTTTTTACAAGGTTGTTAAAAGCCTACATGTGTGAAGTACCAGAGGATAGCCATTTACACTGTAGCTAGGAAAGAGTGAATTCTTATTGAAAAGGAATGCTTCACTGTTCAACTACACACACAAGAAGGTGATACCAGAAACAGCTGGATATTTCTCAACTTTGTAAACACAGCTATCGAGAGGTTTATTTGTTTATTTTTATTTGTTTGCCACACATACAAAGAAAAAGAAAGAAAATAAACAGATTACAGTAAGTTACAACAACCTAAAAGCAGGGCTCAAAGTGTATTTTTGGCTTTGGGAGCACTAGTGCTACTGAGTGTATATTTCTAGGCGCACTGCCAAAATTTTAGGCACACAGCAGAAAATGTTAAAGGCACAGCTTATAAAACCACTGGGAACACCTGTTCCAACAGAAAATCAGAACTTAAGACATTATTATGTCATCTTCAGTTTTTTGTATTTTATTTTAATCCTGTGTTTGTTGTTTTAACTAAGGCTGACTTACTTTTTGTTTGAGACAGCCTTAAAATTGTTGTGGTTTTTAAATCAACTTGACCTCTCAATTTCAACAACATATTATTACATGTTGTCATCCTGTTAAAGGACATTCGTGATAACAGAAAAGTTGTCATCATTTGTTTTCTTTTCAATGTACACTTGTAACCAAACAAAATATACTTGAAAACTGGAAGAGATACACAACTTCATAGTTGATAATAGACGTGTACTTCAGTGATTCCATCAGGTCACCAAGTGACAGAAATAAATCCTGCGCATTTGACGTCGTCGTCATAGGCCGCTATGTCTCGTGCATTCCTTTACAGTAATTCCGGCTGTTGTTAAGTGAGCCTACACAAACTTGAAGCATCTCCTGAGGATTCGGTTGCTAAGTAACCGCTGCACATGCTTTCAACCCTTGGCAGAGGTCTCTTTTCCCGTACTCATCAGCCCAGTAAACACAGAAGAAAACAGACCTCTGCTAGCAGGGAACCATTGTCTAACAATGAAGATGAATGCACAGGGAAAGCTAAACAGTATCTGGAGCTCATCAATTCTTTCTCTGAATCCCACTCTAGCTACTCGAATTCATTTAACCCTGCTCTTTGAAATTTGTATATTTTTCTTTTCTTGGTCGTTGGCTCATCCTCTTTAGCTTTATTGTGGACTGATATAGTGACACAGTATCATTCAAGGCAGATTTACTCACTTTTGTAGTATGTGAAGGCTGGCGTTTTATAAGAAGCCCATTGGATACAAGACAATACAAGTGCAATGACTTAATTTACTGGGTTATAATTCACTTTTTTAACAATTTTCTTAACTTGAAGAAGCCTCATACAGTATTGTTGACCCTCTGTTGACTTTCCACTATCACAAACCTTTAACATGGGCAACATGTATGTGATTGTGCTTTATTCGTAGTCTGCATTTGCATGTGTCAGCAGAGTTTTAACAAAATGGAAGAGTATGGGGTGGAATGAAACATCAACAGCAAAAATGGACCTTCACTGGCATTGGGGGAATTTTTTGAGAAAACTGATGACAAATAAACACACACAGATGAAAGGGAAATAATGTAACTTTATTATTTAGGGCAGGAAATTGAACCAGGGACTACCTGAAACAAATTCAGCGAGCGTGGTCAGAATGCAGTCTTGAACCCGGCGTCTCCGGATATCAAGGCACGGGCCCTTACCACTCGGCCACACTGCCTTCAATTTTCCACAACCATAGCACAGTGACACCTTTAATCTTCCACTGAGCAATGGCTTAGCAACACATGCTGACAGCAATGAGTATCTATCCCATCGGAACGCAGAAAAGTAGAAATATTAATTAATTTTCAACGTATCATGTTGCGGCATTACTTCGGAAAGTGAAACGCAAATTGGCATATCTTAAAAGAAAATCGTTGTCTTATCGATTAGTTTACATCTGAGTGAGGGACAAATTTGCATATTCTGACCCCTAACGGTAGTTGCTTATATGCTTTGCGTATCCATGACTGAAAATCACATACTTTTTTTTCTTCAGATTTTGAAAGTGTGTACATTTGCTTAACACCTGACTGGCAAAATTTTGAGCTTTGATTTTTATCCGAGAGCTGTTTACTAAGTTTTGGATTTCATTTTGGTTTGCCATTATTGATCACGTTCAAAACTGACCGATTGGACCTCAGGGTTGGATCTGGTGTAAAGTGACATTTACTCACTGGCTTATAATTTCAGCTTGGAAATGCAGCTTATTATAATTATGTGCAAAACACAATTTTAAAAGCCTGAAAGTCCAAAACTCCTGTGCTGCATATTAATTCAGAAGTATACACATGCATTGCATTCTTACGGTAAACTAGTGAGTCATTGATGTCATTTTCTCCTTGATCCAGCTCTCAAGATTTTAAAATTAGTAATTGCAGACCATTAAATAGAAAAATTCCAGTTAAGATAAACAGGTGTCTTCTTAATTAATTAATTAATTAATTAATTAATTAATTAATTAATTAATTAATTAATTAAGTAAATCAAGGCTTAAAACTTGGGTCACACAGTGTTTCGTTAACATAGTTTTTAAATCCACAGAAATGTTTTGGTCATAGTAGCACTTTAATTAACTGAGTAGGAACTGCCTTTGTTATGTGAGATAATGTCATCTGAAAATGCTTGAACTGTAGTCATTTCAGATAATTATGTAAAACCTTTGCTCCAATTCAGCAACACTCGCTGATCTCCTGAATTGGCAGCATTTTTTGAAGGTGTGCGAAACAATAAAGGAGTCTTTCTGGAGGAGATTTATTATTAATTTTTGATTTTAAAACCAACCAAATATCTGGTTGCAGTTTGTTTCATAATCACTTTGAACTTGAATATTTGGTTTGTCACTATTTTTTAGACTAATACCTTATCAATTTAAGTACATGTACATTGTATGTCCTGTGTTTATTTAGCTGATGTAGCATTTTTTGTTCTCTGTAAATCTTTATTTTTAAAGTTTAGTATAAAATTATTATTGTTATTGTTGTCGATGTTTTAGCAATTACCGGTAGCTGGCATGGGTGCCACCTGGTCCATGTGTCCTGTTGGAACTCTGCCCTGTTGGATAAAACACCTTTTTTCCTCCCTTGTTTGTCTGAGTTTTTTCCTTTCTTACTATAAATGTTATTTTTTCTGTTAATTTATACTCAGTTAATGTCACCCAATAAAAGGGGGAAAAGGGCTAGACTATTTAAATGTCATCAGCATCATCTCTGTGGTATTTTTATCTGCTGCCTTATGAGTGACAGTAGATATGTGCCACAGACCAGCTGGCTCAGTGAAGAGTGCACTTTTGTGAGGGAGTTTGGATTTGAACCCCAGCAGGACCAATTCAGAATTGTAAAATAGATGTAACTGAGGAGAAAGCAGTGTTTCCTTTGTAATTTCCCCTCAATTGGTATAGGACAGTATGCCCTGTCTCACATAACAGTATAACTCTGTGAGACGTTTTTTATCATGATTATTAAACAAAGAATGCCATAGAAGTAAGTGTTACAATAACTTACTGTACCAGGGAAATTACCTTACAATATTTGCGATTCGTTTACATGTTTTTGACACACAAGTACCGCAACCCCCACTCCCCACACTCACGTACACACACACACACACACATGGAATATGTTTACAAAATACGGGTAGTAGAAAAGAAGAGCTATTGGTTTTGAGATGAGTGACCAATTATACTCTACAAGATGGGATACCTGTTCAGTTGGAGAACAAGGGGCTGTTTTTTAAAGTACATGTACATGTAATAGCGGTTCCCATTTCTTTGCTGTTCTTTGTTTCTTTGTTGTTGTATGGTCCTTCTCTAGTTTAAATATACATGTATTGATTTGTAGATGTCGTAAGTATTCTGCTACCCTGTGAGCAGAGTCTCTTTCGATCTTCCTAGATAAGTTGGGAAGAGGACCCGACTTATCTAGGAAGATCGAAAGAGACTCTGCTCACAGGGTAGTATTCTTTGAAAGCCAGATGAAATATTTACTTGTCAAAAAAAAAAAGTTAATTTGCAAATTGTACATGTATTTAGTGGTATTTGGCCTCAGTCCCTGAAAAGCATATTCCATGAGTGGTCGACTTGGAAAGAAGTGATCGACCAGAACGTAAGAGTAACCAACAACAGTGCAATTGAAGGGAGTGCTAAAACTGGTAAAATGAAAAAAAAATCTACTTACTCAGTACATGTATCTACATTTAAACACTTCTTCATTTTTTTTTCCAACTTATGTTACAGAACTTTTTGGCTTATGGACCTGACTACCAGCTTGATGTTCCACCGAGCAGAAGACAGGATATGAACAGCAAAGAGGACCTTATCAATCTCTTCAACACTCTATTAGGTATATAAATAATAATAATAATAATAATAATAATAATAATAATAATAATAATAATAATAATAATAATAATTAGTATTATTATTTATATGATCATCATCATCATCATCATTACTATTTATGAAATGTAGATTCTAAAGTGATCCTCACACGTATCTGGACAATTTTAGTAATATTGTCTCTTAGACACCTGAAAAATTCAGGAGGCTTCAATGGATTCAAACTCATGACCTCTGTGATGCTGGTGCAGTTATTGTTATTATCATCATCCTCCTAAGGGTGATCCAAATACAATTGTAGCAAAAAACTAGGTGCTGAAAAACCTGCCCTCGGTGCATTTTCAAGACCTACATGTAGGTCACAGTTGTTTGCAATATGGACCTCCCTGCTGGGAAATAAGATATGGTATCCCTGTTTTCTCTGGCACTGCTCAGTGTGCAATCTAAGGAGTCAAGCCAATTTGAACATTGAAATAATCTTGTAAATTTTGGAGATGTTTAAAAGCTAATTCAGGTGATAACCCCCATTTTTTATTCCCAGAAAGCAGTTAGAAAGGCAAATTGAAACTCTTTGTAAAGTTTAAAAAAAGAATCCAGAGCAGATTCTGAGGTGCCCTGACATTATTAAAATACATGATAAGGTACTAGTAGCTCTGAATATGCTTGTACCTTTAGCTTAATACTCCCATTGAAAATAATACTTATTATTTTCAATGGGAGTACCAGTATTCCTTTCATTTTCATGTTGCTGCTGTCTGACTGTGTATTTCATACCTACATGTACAGTACATGTAGTGTAGACTATAATAGTTCATACTGTTGTTCATTTGTGACTACCATTTTGTTCTTTTTCTGTTATAAACACAAAATGCAGATATAATCAGTTGAAATTTACTTTAATTTGGTAAATGAAATTATTAATTCTTGCAGGAAACATCAAGAAGATTGTGTGACATGTGAATTAACATTGTGACCATGAAACATGCCTATTCTTGTTAATGTTTTTGTCAATTAGGGTTGGGTTTGGCATTCACAAATCACTTCACATGGAATTGAGCGTCTACATGTAAGCTACATGTAACTGTACCTCTGAAGTCACTAAAAAATGTTAAGTTCCTTGTTCTGTGCTTTTTTCTTGAGGTACTATTATGATATTCTTTAGATTATTATTGCAAAGAAAGAATTTGTAAAAAAGTCATTTCCAAAAGAAGACACATTTTTGAGAAAAAAAATATTTTATTGAAAGAAACAAAGAGTTCAATACTTGTTTTTCACCCCCACAAAAGTTGTGTGAACTACAGTAAGGTGCACCCAAATCTCTAAATTATTTTTGTTTGCTTAAATCCTTGAATTTCTACAATTAATAACATTATTGTTTTCAACTACAGTAAATTAGATTAGATTCCCCCAGAAAGACACCATTTTGGTTCAAGTCTGACAATCAACAAACGGGGAAAGTGACGTCAGTTCAGGAAACTGTTTATCACACACTTGGGAAAACACAACAGAAGTGAGAGAAACAGATGTTGAAATTGTCATACCTTTACACTACATGTACATATGGTATTTTGATGGTCACATGACTTCTGACTTGACAGCAAAATGACTTGTAAACTGTACTAAGAAGGTTTCAAATTGGATGAGGTACTTCACTTTCCATTGAGATGTAAAGGATGTCAATTCAAATAGTTCTTGAATTGACGTCATAACTCTATAGCTAACAGTGCACAGAAAGTTTTAGGATTAAACAAAAGTTGTTTTCTACAAAACAAAAAGTACCCTGAACAAAGTGAAAATTTATTTGAGCCAGTTTTTGGGGGTTACAAGTTGGTGTACTTTTATTATAAAAATTCCCAAAGTTTGGACCAAAAAAGTATAGAAACAATGTTACATATGTACCTTGGAGTTTCCAATATTATCTTTGTAAAAAAAATTGAGTTTCACATTGTTGCAAGTTTTCAATGTACATGTAAAAAAAAACTTTCTGATTAAAAATCTTGTTGCACAGTATCTTGTCATTTACCGGTATATATATATATATATATATATCCATAAACTATTTGAAGCATTGAATTGTATGTGGGAAAATATGTCACGCATCTGCTTTTCAGGCTTACCACTAGCATTTAGGCTAAAAATTACAAAAGTTGTTCTATGACATTGACCACTTTTTTTTTCAGTCATTTTTTAAATAGTAGGCTGTACTTGAGAAAAAGTCATTTTTCTATGTTACAAAGTGCAAGATTTTAAACTGACTCAAATAATACCTAAATATTTGAAGTGAGGGGTTAAGGTGAAGGGTTTGCGATAAATCCATCTTGCTGGAGGATAAAGTTCCTCACTGTTGAAGTTGAGATTAGAACATTGCAAATAAATAACACTTGCACTGAACACTTCTTGCTATAATCTGTTATCTAATTTATGTACATAAAATTATTCAATTTACATCTGCATGGTGGGTATTAAAGGGTCAGCTGGCCGCCAATTATCAAGATCTTTAACGTCCTCTATTTCCTGTCTCTTAACCTTTACTTTCTCTTTCTCCTCAAATGGTACTCTAAAACGGTAAATAAGACAACAAACAATTAGAATAGTTAAGTTTTTACAACATTAACACTTCACAAACATGCTGAATTTAATCAATGGTTCTGTTTAACACTGCTTTCATTACTGTTGTGGACCGGATCAAACTGCCATATCCTAGATGCTAAGGCGGGGATGTGAGGTTTTTCATCCCTGTTGTCCAGTTCTGTTTTATAGGTTTCCCAACTCTTCCTGCCTACATGTATGTTATTGCCCACAGGAAAACAAAACAAAAAAATATAACCACTGGTTGAAATATTTTGGGCCGCAGAGGACTTACATGTAGAACTGCATGAATATCAAAGACAGGTGTGGTACTGGTGATGAGAAGAACTTACAATAATATTGGTATCAGGATTTTCCATACAGTCGGACTCCTGATTATAAACTTGAACCCTCACTAACTGCTTAACTCAACGTATTCCTGATAACTCAAACCTGTTTCAATTTCCCTTCAAGGTTCGAGTTATCAGGAGTCAACTGTACTTATTTCGATCCATTAAATTAACAACACATGTGATGAAGTAATGGAATAATCATACTTTTTACTTGACATCTGTTTTCTCCATTTACCTTCCATTCTGGTGATCTCATTTGTCAGATTAAAAAAAAACCTCCAAAAAATGTCTCAAATGTTATTTGTTTGGTTCAGTTAAATTAGGTAACAATACCTTGGGTGTGGTGGTAAGTCTTGAAGTGGGACAAATGTGTCTGGAATATATTGTACCAATCCCCTATAAAAGAAAATTAAGTTAAAAGTTACTTTAACACTGTTTGAACAGGTGTACTAAAAATATAATTCAACCCATTAGAAACCTTTAGCACTGACGTTTTCGAGATATTCCACAAACTGCGGTTTGTGGTTAGTCGTTTGCCGTTAAAAGTTAGCTCGAGTTTGAACTTTAGCAAGCCATTCCTGTTATGCACATCGGCGCTGCCATCTTGGATTTTTCATTGCCACAACTGCTCTCAAATCAAACAGCTCAAATTCTCCCGAAACTTATATTTGATCTTCAAAATTGTTGCAAACAGATGTAACAACGTGACTGATATGGTCAAACGGGAGGTCTGATTGATCTCTGGCTATAAAACGCTGCCGTAAATCACTTACCGCAAGAACGGTGTCCTGAAGTTGAAACTCGAACCGTAGTCTGGAAACTTGATGGCAAAGACAAGATCACGTGGTTTCTCGAGGTTCGGGGTTTTGTGGTATTGCCCAAAAAATTTGTTGCTGAAGGTCTTTAATTGACTCCGGGGGTGAGACTTTAGGGCTTGTTTACATGGAAGTGGGATAACCTGCCTGTCCATATAAACTCATTTTTTCAGCCTCATGTTTACACATCATGATAGGTGAGG
>NW_027179715.1:137500-142500 GCF_036669935.1 Montipora foliosa | reverse complement strand
AGGCAGCTGTATTGGTATCTTACTGGAATCTCTGCCTCTATGAATGGCCGTAAATTTTGCCAACTTATGGCAAGAAATGGTTCTTTTGCACTGCTTGAAGCAAACCTTACATCATCTTTTCAGGTCCAGATTAATTTATTATAAAACTCTAATATTTGCCATACCTTTCTTCTTAGCTCCTACGGACATCCTTAAGGACATTTCTAGTGGTCTCTTCATGTAATTTTTTTGAAAGTCATCATAAGTATCATATTCAATTGACGGCTGTAAGTGTCTTGTTGATTTTTGCTCTGTTTCATTAAAAAGTGATTGTGGTGCTGTAAAGCAAAACAAAGAAGTAGTCTATTATGGGAGAGAAAAAATGGAATCCATGCTTCAAAACTCAAATGCAATGAGGAAATGTCATCATTTGGAGATCTTTGAACAAGAAATTGGTTCAAATGAAGGCTGGATTGTAGTGTCTAGTGGTAGCTGTTTATCCATCCAGCAGCCTGCAATCTTGTTTAGTTTAATTATAATACACTATCATTTGGTTATACATGCACTCTTCCTTAGAGACCCTGTCGGGAAGGAGAGGGGGAAGTCCTAATTGTCTCTTCCTAAATTGAAACTTGTCTTGAGTTAGTGCTTAAAGATCTATTTCTTCACCTGCTAGGATTAATTTTCTACTGCCAGTTTTTAGACCTTACACTACCAACGTTATTCATTTATGACTATGAAAGGGAACAATACCAGTGGTTATCCCTATCAATGGCATCCACCCGCAGCCAGGATGTACATGTAATTGACTGAGAGTCGATTTTGCTGAGGGAGGAAAACCAGATTATCCAGAGAAAAACCTTCCGAGGCAGATTGAAATTGACTGAAACTCAACCCACATACAGCCTTGGGGCTGAGAGTTAAACCCAAGTCGCAGAGGTAGACCTGTTGCACATGCTCCTGAGTGCCTACTACTGTATGCCTGAATTTTATCTCCCTCCTTTCTCCCCCTTGACTCAGTGAGAAAAGAAACAAGCTAAAATTAGGGCATGGCAAAAAATATTCTTATGTTGCCCTACCTCTGTCACAGGTGGTGTCAAGATGACACACTGCTTCTTTTTGTCTTTCTTGAGAGGGTATGTGCGTATTCTCTTCGTGTGAAGCACAGCGAATACTTGAAAACCAGTCTAGACCATTACCACCCCTGAAAATTTTCAGCAAGACAAAACAGTACTTTCTTTCTACCCATAAGACACAAAATCCTACCAAAAAAACATTAATTTTTTTCGCACTGGTACTAACCTAACTGAGTTGTCGAGTCTATTGGGCACGGAAAGAGCATTTCTTGGGTGAGGTCTCCACTCAGGTTCCCCAATTGATTTGCTTCCAAGGCCATCCTTGAAGTAGGGCTTAACAGTTGGCCTCAAGGAATGAACATAATCATTCCCTGATAAATCAAATAAAGTTTACACAAGGGAGAGCTTTTGTTATTGTTATTGAACATATCTGAAGGTAGATTTAGGAGACAGCCTAAACTTAGAAATTAGAATGAAGATCTCTCTAGAGTCTCTTAGGATATTTGGGCTTTTAGCTGTATTTTCAGTATATATATATATATATATATATATATATATATATATATATATATATATATACATATATATATATGGTCATGGTGTGATAAACTAACGACTGAATTATTGTCCCAACAAATATATTGCAAGTTGTTCAAAGAAGGAGGATGTCTTTACAATAATCAGAATCATGGAGCTCTAAATTCTTAATGAAAATGATAACTTTTCGATGAGAACGCCGAGATTGTTACTTTTATTAGAGTATTTAACATTCTTGACGAGCATCCACGATATAGGCTACCATGCAGAAAGAAACTAGAATAGTCCGTTCCTCCTTGACATTACATTGATTGTAAGAATATTCTGTTGGCATGAAATTGAGACTCTTAAAGTAGTTATAATGCCCCTTATTGATTCAAGACGAGAGAGATCCTACCTCTAGAATCCGTGGCTTTTGATAAGAGCTCTGCCATTTTGATGTTGTCTGTGTTTTGGTAACGCACGTGTTGGGCGTCCTTTCACCATGGCAACAAAAGTGTGTGAAACAAGTTCCAAGTTCCAATTTTTCAATATTACGTTCAATGAAAGGGAGATTTTTTTGCCACAAACGGAGATTTTTTTTACATAAAATGTCTGTCATCCATGTCGCTGAATAAGATATCAAGTCTGAAACTTTTTGAATCCTCGGCCTGGGCTTGAGCGGTGTGCCCTTGGCCGAGAGAACCTGAACTTCAAACAAACATTTTTTGAATGGAATCACTTCCGATGTGACACAATTCAAACGAAAGGTCTCTTTGTTTCCAGAGTGTGCTCATCAAGAATGCGCTCTAGCAGCAGTGGAACAACTGGAGTAAAGCGAAAGGCGTCTTGCCTTGAATCAGGCGAATCGTCGTCGAATTCTACTCCTTCCAGTTCGTCTCTGAGTTCGCGAAGGGCTTTGATCAGAGCTTCGAATCGTGGAACGCTGAAACGCGCTGGTCCGTACTTACTTGGACCTAGATTGGGTAATTCACCTGTACGAAGCATCGTTCAGTGTTTAGCGAAAAAGGATGGTACAGATGACTTTTATTCCATTAAAATCCACACGTTGGCCGACCCGGGACGCGAGACTCAGGACGATAAACAAGGAAAGATGTTATTACACACTGAGTATTCTTTGCTATCTCTTCTTCACGACCAAGATGGCGTTGTACACCATCACGGACTTTTCAAGGACGAATACTATGAGGAAATTCCCCCTGATAAAGACTCGAGTGGCGCAACAAACGTTCACCGCCCACAGCAAAGCGCGAGTGTTGCAAGACAGTATCGCATTCGACATCGCCTTTGTTTAGTTCTTGACTGCTTGTGCGCTCACGACTTCAGTTCGGATACGGCTGATTTGATTAACTTACAGCATTACGTGATTCGAGAGAAACGACTGTCCGAAAGGGAGACAATTATAATATTTCACGACATTGTTCGAGTGGTAGAGTGCCTGCACAAGGTAAGGAGACCAATTGCAACTGGGCCTTCTGTTGGTATATAGTACATGTATGTTTACTAAGTAAACTCTATTGGTTTACCTTTGCGAAATTACTTTATTCTGAAGTAAGCTTATTTCGAATCCTATTAAATCAGTTCTATACTGTTGTCATATCTCGTAAGGATAAGCCTATTTGGAAGCGGCTCAACGTAATTGAATTAAAAAATGCTGCTTTGACAGTCAAGACTTACAACGCTTTTTCTCTGTCCCTCGACAACGGTTCCCCATGCAGTACGTTACCTCTAACAAATAATCGATTGCGTGGGATGTCGTTATTCAAGGTAATCGCCTGAGTTTGTTCTGATAGTGAAATATATCAAAGACATTTATTCGTTCTAAACATATTATTGCATCTTCAAGACGAGTGTTTAAACAATGGTGTTTTGGTTCTTTTTGCTGTGTTGGGAAAAAGATATACTCAAGAATTTTCCTCGAAGTTTAAGATTGTGGGCACACCATCATTTCATCACGTACTTGATATAAGAAAGTGTGGGCGAGAGTTGCTTTAACTGGTTTTTTCTTAGACTTTAATTTTGAAACGTTGTTGTGCTTATTTTATACCTGGTTGGCTTTCCAGTCGGGCGGGGTTGCATTTATGGTGACCTTTTTTCGCGTTTTATACATAAATTGTGCTAGGAATTCAAGTTTATTCTCAGTTGAATGAATTGATAATCATGTTAAGCTAAGATTATTATCGAGGCTGTCATTAAATCGATATTTGTTTAACTGATAATGATTAAATTACAAAAAATGGGGCACCTATTGTCTTCATAATGTCAATTATGTTTTGGATTGTCCATTGAATTGGTTGTATGGGGATCTTAAATGTAAAGCTCTAATTTGTCAAAACAATCTTGATCCAAGACGACTTATTTCAAATGCCTGATTAATCACAGCTGTCTTCATGAAGACTACAGTTTCAAACACACTGAGTGCACTATGCAAAGAAATTCTAGCTGGCTGATTCCAAGAGTTGAACCAGTTGTAACCTAAATGTGCTCTTGCTCTTGTTTCTTTCTTACCCCGGTAGTGAAAGATATTTAACAACACAATTTCTCGTTTTAGTTGCTTTAGATTAAGGTCTTGCCACCTGTAGCAGTCAATTTGTACACCATGTGATGAGTTAAAGTGCCCCTAACCCCAAAATATTTTTTTCTCTAAAATGAATCTTTGCACCTGTAAGAAACTTGCGGCCTTTTTTTTTCCTTTTCCTATCAAATCCTGCCTTTTTATAGGCTTCAAAACTTCTACTGGTCACGACGGAGTCAGAAGGGGAGTGGGTCTATTCCTGTTTTGACATCACAAACTGATTTACATTGCATTAACTCGTAGTAAAAATGCATACAAAGTAGATTGTGACATCAAAGCAGGAATAGACCCACTCCCCTTCTGACTCGGTCGTGAGCAAAACTAAAAGCCTATAAAATGGCAGGATTTGATAGAAAAAGGAAAAAATGGCCACAGTTTTGAACAGGTGCAAAGATTAATTTTAGCATTTTGGGGTTATGGGCACTTTAAATAGTCTAGTTATCAGGGTTCATGCGACTCCTTGAAGTCCTTTAAAAGCCCTGGAATTTAATTTTGGACTTCAAGGGCACTTGAAAAGCCCTTGAAAAAAGTGATTTGGTGGGAAAGTGTGTCAAGCTAAGTTAAAGAGACATTTCAAAAATTGAGCCCAAATTTGACTACCATATTTACTTGAATAAGCACCGCCCTCGAATAAGCGCCGCATCTGGGACAAAAAAGTTAATAAGCGCCACCCTCGAATAAGTGCCGCACCGCCGATGGGGCGCTTATTCAAGGAATTCCGTATAACCAGGAAAAACACTATAAAACAATTTTAAAACAGCATCAGCAATTTATTTTCCTTAAATGTGATGTTCTTTAGTTCAAAGTGACTGTATTTCTCCGCTCGGGCGGTA
>NW_027179715.1:95000-97500 GCF_036669935.1 Montipora foliosa | reverse complement strand
TCCCGAGGCCGCAATAAATATTGCGTTTACTCAAAGAAGAGAAAACTTGACTCCCGGTTCCTGTCCGTGGTCTAAATGCCACTCACAAAAAAGAAAATGTCGTTGCACACAAGCGTTGAGATGGTGGGAACTTGCGTCTTATCGCATTTTCAATGAGTTACTACCCCCAGTAAAACATAAATCCTATCAAAAATGTGTTTACTGCATGTGAAGGTAGCGAAAAGTGATACTCAAGTGAACGGAAGTGTTGGTTGGACGAAAAAGAGACAAACGTGGAAGTCTGGGAACGAGACTCCAGTTGAGACCGCCATTTTAAATGTTTTGAATCCGTCCCAAATGAAAGACACATTGTTCTTAGCTTCGGGAGATTGTAGCGCTAGCTAACTCAAAGAAAAACGGAAACATTGAAGCTAATAGTATTAACTTTATCTCAAAACTGACTTTTGTTTGAAAACATCGTCCGATAGTGTGTTTTGTGCTTCAGATCGATCGTATGTTGCTTTCAATGTTTTGTATGTGGTTCGTGACCCTTTGGAAAAGTAGTTTCCCACGAAACCCCCCTACCCCTTGGAAATTACTGCCATTTAACCCCCCCTCTCCCTCGGAATTTCCAATTGTCTTCCGTGGTGGGGGTATGGATATTTTCTGGAACCACACATTGAAAGGCTGGAACAATTTATCATTTTTTTATACTAAGAGACTGTTAGTAGAAGCTTATAAATCCTACTATAGATACAATACCAATGTTTTAAATGATCTAGTAATGTTAAAAGAATCATCTTACTGCCTGAGGAAATCCATGAATATCAAATTTCCAAGTCCTAAATCAGAAATTGGCAGGCTGACATTTAGGCATAGAGCTGCCATTGCATGGAATTCACTTCCTGATTCGATCAAAAAGTCTTCTAGCCTAGAATATTTTAAAAAAAGACTTAGATCTAGTAAGGACTTAATTAATTCTATAAGTTATAATAAGGAATCTTCCATGATAAGAAATAAGAACGAGGAATTTTTTTATTAATCTTATCTTAATTAAACTGTATCTAAATTTTTAAAATTTTAATGATTATTTTATCTAGTTCTTAACCATATTCTTAAATTGTAGTTCATAGTGCTATATATTTATATTTGTATTATTATTATATTTATTATTTATTTCGGTTGTTTTTCTATTTATTCACATGTACATACTTTAGTCTTAAATAGTAGATAGGCAGGTCCACATCAGGACTTCAGTCTTGCGCATTCTGTAACCTGCGTTACCAAATAAACTATGTATGTATGTATGTATGTATGTAAGTAGATATGGCTTTGCTTCGTGGCGGTTGAAATCAATGCGTCAAAGAAACATAAAATGGGTTGAAAGAAAGGTCATATTCACCAGCATTTCCTGGAAGAAAATTTTCGATGCAGATCATGAAGTCTTCAAAATATTACTTGTGAAAGTGGAGAAAAAAAGCATTCCCTTTTTGAGTCGAAAAGAAAAGGATTCTTCCTTTCTTTCACTTGCCTACGTTCAACAAGACGAAAGAACAACATATCACCTTCGCGCCGAAATTTGATCACTGTTGTCACGACAGCTTGCACATGCGCAGACGTTATTCAGCCCTGTTTACTGTATGTATGTATGTACTCAGACGACGAACGAGGAGACTTGGGGCTCAGTTAGTAGTTACACTACAGTGACTTAACACGACGTATATGTCAATTTCATAAGATGGCGTCTAGAAGAACGCTTCGGTATTTCCGGCGGATCACAATTCAGGAAATGTTTATCGTCTTGTGGAGAATTTTAATTTTGCAACTTCTGTTCTACTGGGTGTCGACATTCTTCTACAGTTGTGGTAAAAGGATTTCAATTTCGACTGATGGCAAGATTCGTGAAAAGCTACTATAAAAGTCACTGGCACGACATGCATCTTCACGCAATGCTTACTTTCAAGTAATGGATCATACGACAAGGACATATTTTGTGTGTGGTTTATTGAATCTAATTCCTTGCAAGCAGACATTGGTAAGATTCACATAACTGCTTTGAAACTCTTAGTACCCGTTGGTGAAGTCATTCTTACATGAATTGTCAGAGTACGAGGCAGTTATATATGTCAGTAATTAAATTGTTCCAGCGCTGTCACAAATGACAACCTTGCCATGACTTTGTTATTTGGAGCTACGTCCCTTTCCCATATCTCCCTATTTTGCCAAATTCCTCTTTCCCTTGTTCTTCATGCTGGTTGTTAATTTTCTAAAATCATTAAAATTAAAGAAATGAACTTTTGTAATTTGAGGTCAAACATTTGAAACAGCACTGGAGATCGAATTCTTCTTTCATTAACTTTATTCGCCACGTTCGCCAACCTTTATGGACCCCCTCATTTCTTCATTGCTTTGTGCTTTGCCTCGTTGGCGATTGTGGCAAAATTGTCATTTTCGCCATATTTGCCAAATTCGCCACTTTCGCCAACTTTCATGGGCCCCCTTCACTGCTTTGTGTTTTGCC
>NW_027179715.1:67500-70000 GCF_036669935.1 Montipora foliosa | reverse complement strand
TAATAAATAATTTTACCAAACTAACAACATCCCTTCGCTAAAAACTTCCTATAAGGAGCAGCTATCTTCTGTGATATAAGTTAGCAAAATCAATGTCCCTGTAGCTCAACTACATTCCTTTCCTCACATATCATTAAAAGCAAATGAAGGGTTTAGCTTCGAAAGAAACTGTGATGCTGTGTTGAAGGAGAGGTGAAACAAAAATTTGTACTAGAATATCATATTGACAAGGGTCAACACAGCAAAAAGATGTCGAAGTTTTGTCAGAGCAAATAATGGTCAGATTGGGTGAGGAGCTAATGCTTAAATATCAACATTTTTATCGGTTCAAGGCGATAATTTGACCCTTACCTAATCGTTTGACCCACCAAAAATAAAATAATACAAATAAAATGAAATGATTAGAAATAACCCTATTGAAGTTGAAGATGAATTCACAGTCTAAAAAAAAAAGATATTCATTATCAGCTGATAATAAGATGCTGCTCAAAATTGCTTACATTTCATTTCTAATCACTATGACATAGATGTCTGCATTGGAATAAAAATCTGAGTCATCTCTTTGAAAATTATGTCATCATCAAGCAATATCGTGGAAGAAAAACATGCTCATCGACGTCCGTCAGACCCTTAAGAGTAATTACGCGAAAAGTCAGCATTTCATAACGCCAAATAGTCTTCACTTCTATTTTTACCGCAGACATAGTGAATGCCATGCGCCGGCGACATCACATCCCACACAAATACAGTCCCTTAAACCAACCAAGTCACACCCTCCAACTTGTTTCCCTCTTGTCTTTTTGTCAACAGAAGATTACACAGAAATTAATGAAACACCATGAATATCAATACCCTTCGACTCCCTTGATTAAGTAACCACCCACTTTTGTCGGAAGACCTTAGATAACAATGACCTGGACCAGGTTGAGTCCGCGATTCTCGAAGTGTCATGCGGATTTTCCCATAAAAATGCCCTTGAAGCTCATTAAAATGGCGGCGAAAGAGTAGAGTGCTCCACTTGTAGGATACATAGTGTATTTAGTCTGGAAAATGTTCTGAAGAGCGTTTCGAATGATTTCACGGGTAAGTCGGCAGGAAGAATGCTTTTTAATCAATGCAAGTTTATTATAGGTCTTAATTATTTTTTCCAAAAATGTTATTGTTATTGACCGTTTTTGGCAATTATGGTGACTAGGGATTGGGATGGGGCCATGGAATTTGTAACAAAGGAAATTATTGTAAATTCCTATCCACTTTCTACGATGGAAATGATAAATTAAATTACCCACAAAATGGAGCTTTTTCAAGAACTTTGGAAATAATTACCCTTTCCTTCAAGTCCCTCCCACCCACCCCAGGTTTGGAAGCTGGGGCAAGGCATCTCCAACAAGACTCCATTGAGATCCACCTAGGGTTGCAACAGACAAGAGGTATTTCCCAGTGGCCACTGGTTAGTCACCTGTATTCTAGAAAATGTATATTCTAAAAGATGGAGTATTATTAAGATATTGAATAGCCATTTTTCCATTTTTTTAATACACTTCACTTGTCAAAAACAAACAGTTTTGGCTAAACAGGTCAGTTTTCACTTAATTTTACATTAAATGTCAGTGAATCATTTAGTAGTCAGTGCACAAAAATAATCACTTCCAATCACTGTAATCTAGTCTAACACTGTTTCAGTTGCTACAAAATTCCTTGTGTTGCTCATGACTATTCCTCTCTTTGAATAACTTTTCCTCTTCACTATGTATCAGTAACATTATTATGATAGGCCATTCGGTTGCAACAGTAAATACAGAGAATGGGGGGAAAACTAAAAAAAAATCCAAGGCATCATATTTACTGCAAAGATGTCCAGGCAACGAAGGGAGTGCATCTAGAATTCGATGGGATTCCTTTTGTAATCCTTGGACACAAACTTTTGGAGTGCCAAAATGGTCCAGATCGCAACAGGACACTAAAAGGAAAACAGTCATTATTATAATAATAATACATTATTATAATAATAGTCATTATTATAATAATACATTATTATAATAATGCATAGACTTTACATACTGTGGTAAATTATTATTATTATTATTATTATTATTATTATTATTATTATTATTATTATTATTATTGAATATTATATCAATGCACATTAGCAAAAGAAAAAATATATACGATGATTCCATTTTACCTTTTTGCTAAGTGACTGTTACTGATATATAGTGAAGAGGAAAAGTTATTCAAAGAGAGGAATAGTCATGAGCAACACAAGGAATTTTGTAGCAACTGAAACAGTGTTAGACTAGATTACAGTGATTGGAAGTGATTATTTTTGTGCACTTACTAAATGATTCACTGACATTTAATGTAAAATTGAGTGAAGACTGACCTGTTTAGCCAAAACTGTCTGTTTTTGACAAGTGAACTGTATTAAAAAATTAGAAAAATGGCTATTCAATATCTTAATAATGCTCCATCTTTTAGAATATACATGTTCTAGAATACA
>NW_027179715.1:45000-47500 GCF_036669935.1 Montipora foliosa | reverse complement strand
TTCGTGATCCGGACTCCTTTCGTTCGGGTCAACTTCGTACTCGAATTGAACTCTGGGAAAACATTTTGGCCGGGTACGAACCTGCGAAGGATGTCTTGGAATGGTTGGAGCATGGGGTGGATGTCAAGAAGTTCATGAAGCCCTTTAAGGGAGCTTTTATGGGCATAAAGTATGAGAGTGCGGAACCCCCTACTATGATTTTCAAGAATCACTACTCCTGCAAACAGTTTTCGAAGTTTGTTACGGAAACAATTTTACAGCGTATTGAAACAGGGGCGATCCGTGTTTGGGGTAAAGTGGCTGAAGTGCCGCCGCCCCATCTCGTCCTTCCTATGACGATTGAACCGCAAAAGCCAAGGTTATGCATTGATGCCCGGTTTTTAAATTTGTGGATGGCAGACACTCCCTTTTCACTGGAAACGCTGGTTGGGGTGCCTCGCTTCGTGTATCCCAACTCCTACATGAGTAAGATTGATGACAAGTCTGGTTATGACCATATTTTGCTTTCTACTAGTTCTCAGCAGTTTTTTTGGTATTGAGTGGCTGGGGTGGTGGCTCGTTGGAGTTACGCTTCCTTTTGGTTGGAAAAATTCTCCGTTTGTTTACCAGACTGTGGGTTTGGGTCCGACAAATTTTTTCAGGGGTTTGGGGGTCGCATGTTCTCTGTATATTGATGACCGTTTGAATGGGGAACTGTTTGCTGTGAAGGGGTTTTGGTCACGCCCATTGTCAGAGAGGACGTCGGAATACAGCTATCAATCTGCGGTGGCGGCTTTGTATATAGTCTGTTCGGTTCTTGTAAACCTCGGTTATTT
Organism: Montipora foliosa; assembly: GCF_036669935.1. NCBI lineage: Eukaryota > Metazoa > Cnidaria > Anthozoa > Scleractinia > Acroporidae > Montipora > Montipora foliosa. The sequence continues at coordinate 46,685 of NW_027179715.1, read as the reverse complement.
TTTGGGCCTCTCCAAATGTGTTCTTGGGCCTGTAACTAGGATTTGTTATTTAGGCATGATAGTGGATTCTGTAGCCCAGGCCTTTTGCATTCCTGAAGATAAGAAGATGAAGTTTGCTCAGCTACGCGAGCAGATACTTTTGCGTGAATCTACTATCCACTTGAAGTCTTTGCAGAGGCTAATGGGGAAGTGCAATTCATTCTCCTTGGCTTTCCCAGCGACTAAATTTTACATCAGAGAAATGGCGGCGTCAATCTCGCAGGCTTCCGGAGGTGGTGAGGTGAATTTCTCTCCGAATCTGAGAGAGGAAATTATGTTTTGGAGGTTCCTTGATAGTTGGGAAAAGGCGATTCGGTGGAGGAGTGAACGGCACGTAGCTATCTCCTTGACGTCAGATTCTTCGTTCTTCCGTTGGGGAGTTGGAATTCACCTTCCTTCCGGGACAATTTCTGTTGGTGACTACTGGGAAGAAACTGTTCGAAATGAGCATATTAATGTGAAGGAGATGTGGGCCGTCCTCAAGGGATTACAGTCACTTCCTGAAAGCGTTTCGGATTGCAGGATTGATGCTCAGGTAGACAGCATGGTTGTTCTCCACGCTTGGTCCGGCCGTGGGCCACGCTCTAGGAAGTTAACTCAGATCTCGCAATTGATTTTCCAGTTCTTGGTGGATAGGAACATGTCCCTAGAAATGTCTTTTGTTCCTTCTCACTTGAACGAGGCAGATTGGTTTTCCAGAAGATTGTCTCGCTCCGATGCCATGCTTTCTCCGAGGTCTTGGGAAATCGTCCAGCGTAGTTTTGGTGGAATTAATGGCCATGATCTTGATTTGATGTCGTTGGATTCCAACGTTCAACGTGACTGGAGTGGAAACCCGTTAAAGCACTTTACGCCCTACCCTACGCCAGGATCATCGGGTGTTAATGTTTTTAACCAAGACCTCTCTGTGTGTGATGGTGACCGCGTCAACGCCTACGTTTTCCCGCCATTTGCATTGATTGGTCCTCTTTTGCGTTTCCTCATATCGGTAGATGCGGTTGTTACGGTGGTGGTACCATTGATGTCCCCATTACCCGGGTGGTGGCCGTTGTTAAATGCGGTGTCCAGCAACAATGTTTTGGTGGCCGAGAAGGGATCACTGGATGCGCTTCTTCTTCCGTCGAAGGATGGATTTAGACCTGGATCCTCTCCATATAGCCTCTGGGCATTTAGGATGGGAAAGAGCATGTCGTAACAACTTAACAGGAGGAACTATTTTCTCTCTTTTTTTTTTTTTTTTTTTTTTCTCTTTCAGTCTTTGCCGTTGGTGCCCAGACTTTTTCAGCCATCGGTGTCATGTCCGGCTTGTTCCAAGCCCAACGACTTTGATTTCCGTTATTGCCAGAGATGTGGTTACCAGCGTCAGACGAGATCATATAAAACTTTGAAGAGCCTCAAGGCCCCTGTCGATTTGTGTTCTATAAGGGAGCGGAAGAAGGTTTTGGTTGCTAAGCAGCAGGCTACTCCTTATCAAAAACAAAGAAGTGCTTTAGAGATGGAGTTTTTGCAGTTCCTGGAAACCACCTCTAAGAGGGACATTTGTGCGGCTATACCAGACGACGTAGTAGACTTTTTGATCTGGAAAGATAATTTTGGCAAAACAGTGGTACACATGGTTGCTTGCCCGTTCTTTGGCGAGAACAGGG
>NW_027179715.1:37500-40000 GCF_036669935.1 Montipora foliosa | reverse complement strand
GTTTCGCTTACAAGTCGACTTCCTCCACAAATGTTAGGAAAACAACTCTTCGTTGTAGACGAAATAACTTCATGGTGTAGGCGAATCGACCTGCGACATTCCGCTATCCACACACTCGCCGGACCGGTCTGTAGAAAACGACGATCCTGTGGTGATTTACCGGGCTTAACTCTTCGGCCACTACAAACTACAAGAATGACTTACTGTTTGATGCGTTATATAGGTACATCTCGGTATACACAGGTGTAGGATTAGTATGCACAAAGTCATTGAAAGCAATGAGCGACTGCGAAGAAGAATTGTTTTCAGTTAACGCAGCTTTTCCGGCTCTTTGGAAGCATGTGAGGCCACGTGCGAGAACAGATATCTCGTCAGGAGACAAAATAGAATTAGAACGATTTATAACAGACTGAGCTTGTAAATGCGAGAACTTCTGGAAGTTAACCAAAGCGCATGGTTGTGCTATGGCTGTTTCATCTTTTATAGCGCACGCGCAAAGTTTAGCTAGCCAACGTGCATACGTACATCTAAACTGATGAAGCTAAGGCTTAAGTACCAGCCGAAACGTTTTGAAAGCAACGCCTAAAAAACACATTCAGCGTCAAAGTACTCGTTAAGAATGCGCATACGTGGTATTGCACGAAAATAGTCTAGTTAAAAGTAAGCACGAATATAGTGTCTAATACGCTCAAACCACATATTCACACACCGTTCGTGGGAGACCACGAGTGATCAAGTGGAAGCTTGGAGAAAACGAGAGAGAAACGCATTAGATTTCAGTATATTATTTACAGTCACTTCCGTTATTTTCCGTTACTTTTAGTATTTGAATTCAAATTTGTTCTAACTAACATATTTTACCACATTTTTTCCATTATTACGTCAACGTCTATTTACTGTATATATGTACATAAAAGCAATACAATGTAAACTCTCATTGTACTTCAAAAAGGCTGGGTTGGCCAGCCGAAATATAGTGCACCCCTAAAATCAATTCTACGTTGTATCGGCTCTTGCTCAAACTATTTAGTTTCTCATACCAGTTGGCTTTTTACAAGTACGGCCGAAACGTGGAACCAGCGACTCAGGCTCTGGTCAGAACGGGAATCTCCGGATTTCATGGCGAGCGCCCTTATCACTGGGCCCCAGTGCATCCTCCTATTGCCCTCCCGTTCCGAACACGCTCGACACCTTTTAGGGTGGGTCTCCCACCAACGGTGTGTGAATTTGTATGTGGTTTGAGAGTGTTAGACACTACATTCGTGCTTACTTTTAACTAGACTATTTTCGTTCAATACCACGTATGCGCATTCTTAACGAGTACTTTGACGCTGAATGTGTTTTTTAGGCGTTGCTTTCAAAACGTTTCGGCTGGTACTTAAGCCTTCATCAGTTTAGATGTACGTATGCACGTTGGCTAGCTAAACTTTGCGCGTGCGCTATAAAAGATGAAACAGCCATAGCACAACCATGCGCTTTGGTTAACTTCCAGAAGTTCTCGCATTTACAAGCTCAGTCTGTTATAAGACGTTCTAATTCTATTTTGTCTCCTGACGAGATATCTGTTCTCGCACGTGGCCTCACATGCTTCCAAAGAGCCGGAAAAGCTGCGTTAACTGAAAACAATTCTTCTTCGCAGTCGCTCATTGCTTTCAATGACTTTGTGCATACTAATCCTACACCTGTGTATACCGAGATGTACCTATATAACGCATCAAACAGTAAGTCATTCTTGTAGTTTGTAGTGGCCGAAGAGTTAAGCCCGGTAAATCACCACAGGATCGTCGTTTTCTACAGACCGGTCCGGCGAGTGTGTGGATAGCGGAATGTCGCAGGTCGATTCGCCTACACCATGAAGTTATTTCGTCTACAACGAAGAGTTGTTTTCCTAACATTTGTGGAGGAAGTCGACTTGTAAGCGAAACGACTCGCGGGCTAATTATAAATGTCTGACCGGTGACCGGACAGCGCTCATCGTCCACTGTAAACAACAGGAATGGTGAGTTTTTATACTTAAAGAGAGTTTTTACTTGACGTCACGGCGGCCTTGATGATGTTTCAAAACAAATAAATGGGGGCCATGATGGTGTATCCAACTAATCCTCCGGGAATTAAACTCTATTTTTATGCAAATACTTTCTTTTGTTTCAGTAATCCAATATGGCAGCTGGTCACGTGAGTGAAAACGCTCCATATGCTTGATGCGTCATTCTTTCTGGTAGGTCCTTGTTTCCCAGGTCTTCAGTCTTCGATCTCCGTTTTACATAACTTTTCCATACACCTGTTGTAAAGCACAGAATGAGCATTGCACCATTTTGGCTAATGTTTGTTGAAAAGTGATGTTGGGCATGTGGTATACCGACAATGTTGCCGGCCAGCATTTATTGACAGAAGATAAGCCATCATGATCAACTCTTCAACAACAAAAATCCTTTATTTAAACACAATATGGGGTTGGAGACAAATATGCTCGTGTTTCCCTCCAAACACTCGGCGATCC
>NW_027179715.1:12500-17500 GCF_036669935.1 Montipora foliosa | reverse complement strand
TTGCGAATGCTTTTGATCTGATGAGTTGCCAACCCAGTAATGCTTCAGATACATGTAGTGATGTCGAAACCCAGAACACCTTCAAACACATTCAATGACAAGTTGTCAGAGAAAAAATTAAAATTAAAAACAAACATCTTCTTGAGCATTGGGACCCACATGGAATAGCCCTTGCATATGTGTATTATACTGATGACTGGATTCCATCTACTTAATATACAATCATCTTTTTAGGATAATACCACCTACGCCAGTCGGCAGATGCTAGAGTGAACTTCTTGCTATACAGCTGAAAATATTAATTTTGTGGAATGCCCCTTTCAGGGATGTTTCCTAGTTGTCTATGCTCTAAAGATTTTGTTCAAACCCATCAAGTACAATGTAGCATGCATGTGTGAAATGTCTCAAGTTTAGATCAGTTCTGCAATATGCACTGTGTTGTCTGAACTGATCCTTGTAAAATTTTTGTAGTTTCTTGTCAATTGTTAAATATGGAAAAAAGGATTTACTTTCTGAAAGAAAAATAACATTAATGACGTCTCTTGATCACGTTAGAATCTGATGAATTTTTATTTTAAAAGGCAAGCAAATCAAGGGGCAAATTAATTTTCTCTGAGCTGTTTAATGTCAGTAAGTGGGCTTTCCAGGATGAAGCACTTTTTTGCCTGGTCTCTGTGTATCATACAGTGTATAATCTTTTCACCGATTTATCTCAGTTTCTGTTGGCTGGCTTTCATCGCTCTTCTATAAATTTAACAAAAAATGCTGTGTAAAGAGCGAAAGATGCATTTTGCTTTCATGATAATTATAAATTCGTATTAAAATTTGGAGAAACGTGGAGCTCAATTTGCCTGAGTTCTTTCATCTTTGCATACTCCATTTTAATATCGCTTTGAGCATGCTTGCCAAAATATCTTTTGTAAGCGTGTCACCATTCACCACCCCGTCTATAATTCACCAGTTGTCTTCCTTTATTGTTCAGAGTATTATAGAGAGTATCTGGAACGTCACAAGGTTTTTCAATGTCTCTTTACCGACACAGACAAAGAGGCATTGTCCTGTATCGCAACCACTCGACGAACTAGTCTCCACCGATAAGTTCGAAGCTCTCCCCAATTCCACCGGCCGAACATCGCCAAAACAGGGTTTAAGGGAATTTCTGGTCCTCCAGAAAACCAAGAACTTGCAAAAACCGTTCGAGAAGCTTGCGACAAAAGCCAACACTGTCAAAAAAGTAAGCATTGCATTTCTCGTTACCTCCATTCACCGTAAAGTCACACGAAAGGTGCATTTACCACGCGAAAACAATTTTTACACAATTTGTACACCCCTTCAATTTTTGGAAAAACATCAAAACTCGTCAAAAATTGTGACAAAATCCTTATCTTTCAAACAGCGACCTTATTTTTTTGATTTAATCAACGGCTGTCATTTTCCGGCGAACAGATAGTCTTTTTGAATGAGCGCGCCCTTGAGCCTGCGTTTCGTGCCGCGGGATCATTGACTTGCGCAGTCGTTTTTCAGCTCTGTCGTTGAGTTGCGCCTTCGACATTTCTAGTTTATCTCTGTACTAAGTTTAGAGAGATCGGCGGTTGTTATCCAAAAGATATTGTCCCTTATCTGGTTCCTTCTCGTGTAAATGTTCGCTGCTAGTGGAAGATGAACCGGACTCTGTTTTTCTCGTTTGTTAAAGCTGCCCATGGTTTGTTAAGCTTGAGATGTGGACTACGTTTACGTTGCTTTTTTCACAAGAAAATATCAAAAATGACTTTTTTTTCGTTCCAATGGTCTTGAGAAAACACTTCCTAAAGGTGTTGTTGTGGATTTAAACCGAAAGGAGCTACTGCATGAAGTTCATATAATGGCGAGAGTGACGAGACTAAGTCGGATCGTGTGCAAAAGATGACTTCGCAAACTAATTTGTGAGTAATTTACAATTTTGTTTTTCCGCTTAGCGTTCGTCTAGCGTTATAGCTCCATCATGATTGTAATTTCACGTTAAGAAATGCTTTAATATCGTCCATTTATCTTTGTACGCCGCTCTCTTTTGATGTGAAAATAAACTGGATTCGTCTTAAGTTCATTTAAATTCCCTTTTCTGGTGAATGTCTAAGTTATTGTACTTTTTAGCAGTCACAACTCAACGATCCTTGCGTTCAAGTAGTTACCAAGTTATGGATTTGCAATTAATTTGAGTTTAAAATCAAAATCAAAATCCATGCTAGTTAAAATAATGTTTGGAAGAACAGAAGTGTAGGTACAGATGTATATAGATCTCTATAGATTCAGGTTCGTGACTGTTTTCAAATCTTTTTTTTTTAGACTGTTGTTTTCTGGAAGCATTAATGATGTAATTTTGGTTTTAGGGGACTGTCATGTGTTGTTGGATCAAGGAATCTGTTTTGAGTCAAGTATGGTTGACAGTGGATAGTTTTTCCTGAAAAGGCTGAAAGGAAGCTTTATTGCCTTGAACTTTTTTTGGTTACACCCCACATGTTTGTTCTTTTCTTAGATGGCAAAAGTTATTAATATATTATGTGATTTGGAGCTGCAGCTAGAACCAGTGTCCCATGCATAAGGTATCATTGGGTTTGATGGCAGTAAAATAATTTTGGTAATTAATATGTTTAGAGTTTTTATCATAACTTCTCATCTTGGTCCTGATGGACTTCAAACATGCTCTACCATTTTGCACAAGGAACTTGTCAATCAACCGTTACCTTTTGGTGTATTTGCAATAAGATCTTTGGATAGCAGTTGATTTATTTTTCTTATCCCTTATGTGTAGATATCCTATTTCTGTCACATAGTTAGTTTTAAGCTTTTATTTCCTGTAGTGTATCTTTATTATAGTTAGCACATGACCCCGCAAGCATGTATTATTGCTTTAATTAATGTTGATTGTGTTTGAATAAAGGATATTGTTGTCTTGTCTTGTAGATAAGGCAAAACAGCCTCAGTTGTATTTCCATTATTATTTCTGAGTGTACTTTTAAAGGGCAAACCATTAAAAAGTGCACATAGTTTGCAGGAGTCCAGGAAAATTATTCCAAATATTCATTTATTTGAAGTTCCTGAAGCAGGTAAATCTTGAAGAGTTTACGTAACGATATTTGGAATATACAACATTTCTATTTGGGAATGTTTAAGTCCACAGAATTTATTTTCTTTATGTTGAGAAGTACTGTAAGAGCTGTCAGGTAACTCAGATGGAAATTTGACAGACCTTAGCTGTAATTCAAATTATTAGTACAGTTTTGGTCGTTAGTGGAACATAATATTTTATTGGGCCATTTTTTAGTGAGTGATTAACCCATTGAGTCCTGGGGATTCCCCATTGACAAGTAAAATCGTCTGGTGTTAGACAGAGTAAAATGCTAAGTATGGCCGGTTTAGGGGTGAAAGGGTTAAAGTGCTATTGTTAGTTTGACTTTCTTTTTCTTCATTTGAACCAAAACAAGTGATTAATCATCACCTCCACCATGCTTTGCTTTGCGTTGCTTTGGCTTTTAGAACTAAGTATAAAAGTTGAAGCTGGTGGCTCGAGGAGTAAACTATAAAGACTATAATGGTATTTGAGTATTATTGTAGAACAAATTTGCCTATATCATTAAAGTCATTAAATCAATGGGAATCCAAACATGAGGATGCAGTTTGCTCAGGAGGGGTTTTCCCTATAAAAATGGCAGGCCACTTATTGGATTTTTTTTTAAAAACAACCCTTAAAGGTAACAGAACCTTGTTTTGTGGACGTAGGCTAAAGAAATCTGACCCCTTAGAGGGACCAGTTCTAAAGTCACAAATGACTGGCAAATAACTTTTACTTATGAATTATTCATAAGTAAAAGTTATTTGCTCGTGTACCAAATTGTCTTACAGTTCCAGTCATTTTTCAGATTGATAGCCTTAAATGTACTGCAGCAACTCTGCCAGCTGTTTGGTCTCAGCATCATAAGCACTACAAATCCACATTTTTTTCTCCAAAACGGAACAAAAAGAACCCCTGTCATTTTCGTAAGGGAGCCCCCCTTGGGGAGTTTGTTTACTTTACCACCATTGTTTAATACTATCCAGGGACTAAATCAAGAATGGAAATAGATTACAGTTTGAAAAAATATGTCACTTTTTTTTGCTTCTTACACTTACTGCATTCAACTTTAAATTATTCATCCTTGGAAATGGTAGGAATGATTAGTATTCTTTAAAGCAATTGCTAAAAATTCATTGCACCTAATGTTGAAATATAGTTTCCATATGGAAAGGTAACAGGAGTTATTTCTGTGAAAGTCTTCTCCAGAAAACTCCAACTTGGGATTACGCCCCTTTCAAATGTAGCTTTGTATGCTTTTGCTCAATGACTTTGAACAATTATTACAGAAATATGAAGTTATGGAGTTTTTTAAAAGTTAAATCTAATGGAAGGGGATTTAAATTATTGAAACCACTGTGTTGCAACCAGAGTCCACAAAGAGAGGTAAAATAATTTATTGCACTGGAAGTAATTAGTAGGCCAGCATGAAATTTGTTTTGGATAATAGCACTGAATCACTGTCAACAAGTTTTCTAGACTTTGAAGATACCTAATTTTATATCCTCCTGCTGTTTTATTGCTGGAAGATAAAACCAATTCTTGATTAATTATTTTTGTTGTCACATTAACCCACTACAATGTGTTGAAAGCGTATTATTACCTGCAGTAATATTTTGTTACAGTAAAATCCCCCCTGCTAGTGAGCTGGATTTCTGAATCAAATTTTCAACTTGGAATACCGGTATTGTTTTGGCTATTCAGAGTTAACCTAATCTATGTTTATTTCTATAATTTGGAGGGAAGCAAACGATTGGCATTTTGCTTGAAATGACTATAGCAAAACATAATTGCAACTAAAAGGTTTCCTTCTAGTGTACCCAATATGAGGTGCTTATATGGCATGTTATGTATGACATTGGTGCTAAATTCACTTTAAAATTTATCTTTGAACGACTGACATACATTTCTA
>NW_027179715.1:0-2500 GCF_036669935.1 Montipora foliosa | reverse complement strand
ATAATACACTATCATTTGGTTATACATGCACTCTTCCTTAGAGACCCTGTCGGGAAGGAGAGGGGGAAGTCCTAATTGTCTCTTCCTAAATTGAACCTTGTCTTGAGTTAGTGCTTAAAGATCTATTTCTTCACCTGCTAGGATTAATTTTCTACTGCCAGTTTTTAGACCTTACACTACCAACTTTATTCATTTATGACTATTAAAGGGAACAATACCAGTGGTTATCCCTATCAATGGCATCCACCCGCAGCCAGGATGTACATGTAATTGACTGAGAGTCGATTTTGCTGAGGGAGGAAAACCAGATTATCCAGAGAAAAACCTTCCGAGGCAGATTGAAATTGACTGAAACTCAACCCACATACAGCCTTGGGGCTTAGAGTTAAACCCAAGTCGCAGAGGTAGACTTGTTGCACATGCTCCTGAGTGCCTACTACTGTATGCCTGAATTTTAGCTCCCTCCTTTCTGCCCCTTGACTCAGTGAGAAAAGGAACAAGCTAAAATTGGGGCATGGCAAAAAATCTTCTTATGTTGCCCTACCTCTGTCACAGGTGGTGTCAAGATGACACACTGCTTCTTTTTGTCTTTCTTGAGAGGGTATGTGCGTATTCTCTTCGTGTGAAGCACAGCGAATACTTGAAAACCAGTCTAGACCATTACCACCCCTGAAAATTTTCAGCAAGACAAAACAGTACTTTCTTTCTACCCATAAGACACAAAATCCTACCAAAAAAACATTAATTTTTTTCGCACTGGTACTAACCTAACTGAGTTGTCGAGTCTATTGGGCACAGAAAGAGCATTTCTTGGGTGAGGTCTCCACTTAGGTTCCCCAATTGATTTGCTTCCAAGGCCATCCTTGAAGTAGGGCTTAACAGTTGGCCTCAAGGAATGAAGATAATCATTCCCTGATAAATCAAATAAAGTTTACACAAGTGAGAGCTTTTGTTATTGTTATTGAACATATCTGAAGGTAGATTTAGGAGACAGCCTAAACTTAGAAATTAGAATGAAGATCTCTCTAGAGTCTCTTAGGATATTTGGGCTTTTAGCTGTATTTTCAGTATATATATATGGTCATGGTGTGATAAACTAACGACTGAATTATTGTCCCAACAAATATATTGCAAGTTGTTCAAAGAAGGAGGATGTCTTTACAATAATCAGAATCATGGAGCTCTAAATTCTTAATGAAAATGATAACTTTTCGATGAGAACGCCGAGATTGTTACTTTTATTAGAGTATTTAACATTCTTGACGAGCATCCACGATATAGGCTACCATCCAGAAACAAACTAGAATAGTCCGTTCCTCCTTGACATTACATTGATTGTAAGAATATTCTGTTGGCATGAAATTGAGAATCTTAAAGTAGTTATAATGCCCCTTATTGATTCAAGACGAGAGAGATCCTACCTCTAGAATCCGTGGCTTTTGATAAGAGCTCTGCCATTTTGATGTTGTCTGTTTTTTGGTAACGCACGTGTTGGGCGTCCTTTCACCATGGCAACAAAAGTGTGTGAAACAAGTTCCAAGTTCCGATTTTTCAATATTATGTTCAATGAAAGGGAGATTTTTTTGCCACAAACGGAGATTTTTTTTACATAAAATGTCTGTCATCCATGTCGCTGAATAAGATATCAAGTCTGAAACTTTTTGAATCCTCGGCCCGGGCTTGAGCGGTGTGCCCTTGGCCGAGAGAACCTGAACTTCAAACAAACATTTTTTGAATGGAATCACTTCCGATGTGACACAATTCAAACGAAAGGTCTCTTTGTTTCCAGAGTGTGCTCATCAAGAATGCGCTCTAGCAGCAGTGGAACAACTGGAGTAAAGCGAAAGGCGTCTTGCCTTGAATCAGGCGAATCGTCGTCGAATTCTACTCCTTCCAGTTCGTCTCTGAGTTCGCGAAGGGCTTTGATCAGAGCTTCGAATCGTGGAACGCTGAAACGCGCTGGTCCGTACTTACTTGGACCTAGATTGGGTAATTCACCTGTACGAAGCATCGTTCAGTGTTTAGCGAAAAAGGATGGTACAGATGACTTTTATTCCATTAAAATCCTCACGTTGGCCGACCCGGGACGCGAGACTCAGGACGATAAACAAGGAAAGATGTTATTACACACTGAGTATTCTTTGCTATCTCTTCTTCACGACCAAGATGGCGTTGTACACCATCACGGACTTTTCAAGGACGAATACTATGAGGAAATTCCCCCTGATAAAGACTCGAGTGGCGCAACAAACGTTCACCGCCCACAGCAAAGCGCGAGAGTTGCAAGACAGTATCGCATTCGACATCGCCTTTGTTTAGTTCTTGACTGCTTGTGCGCTCACGACTTCAGTTCGGATACGGCTGATTTGATTAACTTACAGCATTACGTGATTCGAGAGAAACGACTGTCCGAAAGGGAGACAATTATAATATTTCACACGACATTGTTCGAGTGGTAGAGTGCCTGCACAAGGTAAGGAGACCAATTGCAACTGGCCTT
>NW_027179714.1:604608-607602 GCF_036669935.1 Montipora foliosa | reverse complement strand
ACGCAATACTGTCACGTATGTAAATCTCAAACAACGTCTGGGCCGCCTGTGTCAAGACAAATCTTGGTGTCAAGATCAGTTTACGAAGTACTCTTGAAGAGATTCGTGGCCGCCATGTTGTTTATTGTACAGCTGGTTCTCATGCTGCCTCTTCCTTTTTGAAATGCTTAGCACTAGGCTTTCTTGATTTTTAAAAGTGGGCACGTAAACTTGACATTTTTTTTTTCCAAATATGAAAAAGTCGGCTCGATATAGGCATAGATGCATTGATAACGAAAGATGTTTTGACATGAATATCTGGGAACTTGATTTGAATATTAAAAAAATTGATGTATAAGTATATCGTTTGACATAAACATCTGACAATTTGATATGAATATAGGAAACTTGATTTATAAATGTATAGTTGGCACATGAAATTGGCAATCTTGATATTTTGTCACATTTGGACAAGCATACACCGGACAAAGCTATCCGGCCTTTGAACAACTGCATGGGTGCATATCTGTGATCTTTGTTTTTTATTTTAAAATTAAGTTCCATGTTTTCTTTAGAAACAAGGGATAAAAATAAAAAGGAGAATGGTTTAAAAATTTCTACCAAGAAAATTACTTTATGTAATAAAAATCATCATGGTTTACAAGAAAACAAGAAATTGAAATCTATCTGCTGGAATCTTTCATGAAAGGAATGGTTCACAGTGCAAATGTGTTTCCTTCTTTACCTTGTCAGCTGAGAACAGAAAAGGTAAATATCCATGTTTTTCGCCAACTTACCCACTCTGACCACGAAATCACCACAATAGGGGCAGCCAGGACAATCGAAAATAACGCAGTACAAGATCACTTCATTCACTGGCACCATCCTTCCCAAGTCAACGTGCCACCAAAACAGCAACGGCCATGTTCCGAGGTTTCCATCTACCGAGAGGTCCGCTCGATTCCCAGGATATGGTGTACCAGTTGGCTTTTTGAAAGCAAGGTTTCCTTAAATTGAACAGAGATAAAATCATAGCAACATACTTGGTAATCTGTGACCCTACCTAGGATAACTTTACTTTTGCCCTTTTGTCGTTTGGGAAAATTAAGAATGTGACGAATACATGCACCAAACAAAGTACAATGTAGCATCTGCTTTACTCCTTTTGTTGATAATAACTTTGGTCGAACCATTGTCAAATTGCCCAATGGACTGATACTTGCATATCCACAGAGATTTGACAATGTTATCATACGGTTATAGGGCTCTTACATGATCCCGGTTGATCGAGATGGATCGGTTACCAAGATGAAATTGGTTTCTGTTCATATAGCGACTTTAAGCCCGCTTTCCAAGATGAAAATTTTGTGACGCAACCGATTCAGGTGTGAAATGTAACAAACAAGCGTGGCGAGAATTTCTCGATTTTCTTTGTTTAAGCAACCTCAACTTAATTTTGACTTTACGTTAACTATCAAATGAAGCGAATCTAAGCTTTTAAAAATGGTCCTGTAACCAGGTGATAGAAACATGTAAAGAAATAAGAACGTTACTCTGGTTGAAATTGTATAAAAATATGTACAATGTCTTAAAAGTCCCAACGTTTCGGTTGAACCTTCAACCTTCATCAGGGGAAAGTGAAAAAATAATTTGCAAAAAACCCGTTTCTTATAGTATGCCAAATTCGAGTCTATTATTATTAAATTCTGTCCCTCAGGGCAAGATTTAGAAATTCGTGCGGCAAATGCATGCCATCATCACGATTAAGCGGATTCCTGCAAGTGTTAATTTCCCAAGCCTCAAGAATGTCACGTTTAAATTGATAAACAAGGGATTGTTGGTTGACAATAGGCGGCTTGACTTCAGACGGTTTCAGATGTTGTTTGATCTTGTGGCTGACAAACGTGGGCTGGAAGGTCACTTGAATTTTCTGGCTCAGATCTTTGAGTTGCGCTCTTACTGTAGAATATGTGAACACCTTATGTAGGAATGTTTGTCATGATTCGTATAAATTAGGTAGCCATTCGTGGTCACTAGTCCCTCTTCCACTTTGGATCCAATAAACTAGTGTGTTCTCTCAAGTGTTTTCTCTTTCTCTGAATCCATACGGTGTCAGAAGTAAACTACTACATTTCCCGGTTTCCCTGATACATTAGCTGTGTTTTTCTGGTCTTTAACATGGCAACGGACTTCCCAAACCCGATCCGCTTACCTTCGAAGGCAACGTCGCGCTGAATTGGAAAGTTTTTGTGCAAGAATTAAAGGAAAATATTTATCGCTGCCACACACGGAGACAAGAATGAAAAGACAAAAGTGTACATCTTCTTAAATTTAGCGGGAAGAGAAGCTATCGAGAAAGAGAAAAGATTTGTCTACGCTCCCACTGTTCTTAATTTGGATGGCTCTATTCGTGTATCGGCTGAATCGCGTGAAATTTGCGCCCCTTGTGGGAATGTTGTTATGGAAAGGCAGAAATTTAACACAAGAACGCAGATACAAGGTGAGCAGTTTCAGTCCTTTGTAGCTGATCTAAGAATTGATCATTTTACAGTTGTAGCTAAGTTACCTGGCCCAAGAGTGGAAGCGAGGCTGCCGGTGACCCTGCTTTGATACAATTTTTTGATTTGTTCTTTTCTAATGTTAATGCAGACTAATTGCAATTACAATAACACTATTTACATGATAAAAGAAGTGAGGTCTGTATCAATACAACGGCACCGGAAGCCTCGCAGCCATTCATAGGCTAGGTCACTTAGCAAACAACTGTAAAATGACCTATTCTATCAACCACGTGTGAGTACGGCACTCTAAAGGACAAACTTATCCGTAACAAAATAGTTCGGCGTTGCTTCTTCGTTTGTTAGGAAGCAGCTTTGGAAAAAAGAGAGACCTCACACTCAAACGCGCCAATGAAATCGGCACCGTTAACTAATTCTCCGACAGAGACAACACCAAGCTCTAGCTCGAGCGTTTACAAAGATGAAGTCCACAGCGTTGGGAGAGGTTTTCTCATCG
>NW_027179714.1:597108-599608 GCF_036669935.1 Montipora foliosa | reverse complement strand
AGTCCCTCGGCATTCTCCTGTAAGGACCCCTGTCAGACCCGAGACTCCAGTTAAATCTCCATCATAAACGTCTACGGCAAATGTTTCTGCTTCCAGTTGCCTCTCGCGTCCCACTGCTCAAAGACCACTTGTTTTCACTGGGTCTGGACAGATCTCAAGACCAAATACCAGATATCAAGATTTTGTTACTTGATTGGAGAAACTCGTTTAAGTTCCGTGATTCTTGGACTGGATTAGATATTAACTATTGGGATTGATGAACTACGAATTATTTTTGGTGTAATTTAGTTACATTCGTTTTCTTTCAGCGTGTGCTTATCTATTAACTTTCTTCGGTTTTCATTACAGTCTGCATTGATGTGTTTTACAAAGGGGGATGTAGAATATGTGTGAACCTTATGTAGGAATGTTTGTCATGTATCATGTATTGTTCTCTATTTGTATAAATTAGATAGCCGTGCGTGGTGACAAGTCCCTGTTCCACTTTGGATTTAATAAACTAATGTGTTCTCTCAAGTGTTCTCTCGTCCTCTGAATCGGCACTTATACAATATCGGCTGAAGTGAGCGTCCAGCCCACTTTGTCAGCCACAAGATCAAACAACCTCTGAGACCGCGCGACGTCAAGCCGCCTATTGTCAACCAACAATCTATTGTTTATCAATTTAAACTTGACATGTGTAATGCAAGTTATGTTGGTTACACGCGGCGGCATTTGCATCAATTATGTTATTCTTGCATGTTTTTTAACACTCCTTTTTTACATTTTCACACTTAACATACTTTCACTTCTTTGTTTTATATTTATACTTATGCAAAAAAATTTATTTTCACTTTTGGCTTGATAATGACCGAAGTTCGGTTTAAACGTCGTGCGCTTTTACCGCTAGTTTTTACTTCAAATAGTAGGTGGCTCTTTAAAGATTTGGCCAAGTAGGTGTTGACATTTTGTGACACAGTGATGTCTGGTATTGTGTTACAAAAAGCTTGTGTTTTTGTTTTGGTATTTCCTTTAAGCACGGAGTTCCTCTTTGTCAATTTGACTTCTGATAGTAGTTTTTCTACTAAATTGTGTGGGTAACCTCTATCCCGCAAATGTATTTTAACATGTGTTTTTTGATCCTTGAATCTCGTTCCTTTGTATACTATTGTGTCTAGAAACACAGTTTCAGTGGCAGATATTTCTGCCGTGAGTTTGATCGTAGGGTGATGTAAATTTGCTTGTTCGATGGAAGTTGCTATGTCCGGTTTACTCATGTCCCACAGGGAAAAAACATAGTCAATGTAGCGTTTCCAAACTATAGGTTTTGAGACGGCTTTCCTTGAAATTTGTTTTAATTTTAGCCATTCATGAATAATTGGCAAAAGCAAAAACAAAAAAAACCGCTGTTTTGCTTCTCATGGTTTGCCTTGTAGGCGGCAGCTTCTTCTTGAGTTGCGAGTGGCTCTAAATCTTCGTCATGGGGTACGAAACTGGCCTCACGTTCCTCGAAAATCGCACTGCTCCTGTCTGAACTCAACTCCGAACCGTCCTCTGACGAAAAAGGCGAAGAACTTGAAGAAAATAACATTGCTTCTTACTCTATTTACTAAAACCCATGCAGAAAGACTTCGCTGGATGATTAGATGAAGTGAAGTGGGGAACGCCGCTTGACAAAATTGTGGCCTCAAGTACTTGTCGTTCGAGTAATGGCAGACAAAATTTATAGAGTTACGGGCAGCCTTTACAGATGTAAATCATCGTCAGGTTAGCTGTGGACACCTTTTTTTGTCAACTTTAGGGTCTATTCTTTAACTAAGGGTGAAAAAATCGAGTAAAAAACCCCACTGATTTTCGTGGCAGAAGCACCTTAATTAAATCGTAAAGGCTGAAGAAAATTTATCTTTTATAGACCGAATGCATAAATGGCGGGCAAAAAAACCTTATTTTGTTTAGGTGCTAATTAGCCTCACTAGCCTCATTTGCATGGACAAAATACAAAAGAAAGGTTGCTTGAGAGCGAGGCTAGTGAGTCTCATAAGCACATAAACAAAAGAATACATTTTTGCCCGGCATTTATGCATTCCGTCAATTAAAGTAAGACAAACTTCTCCTGACGAAGAATTTTTTCTTATAATGGCCTGCACCACAATAGTGTAAATTGCTCATTTACAGCTGCAAAGCATTTGAATAAATTTTGCATATTGGAAATAGAGAGTTTGTATGGGAATGGCACCTTACTTAAAATGACGGATTTAACGATGAAATGATATATGAAATGGATCATATATGAACTGCGGATATGAAATAAAGTGAAGCTATGATCTTCGCAGTTATGAACGCAATTTTTGCAATTGCGTAGAGAAGCTCAGTTGGTTAGAGCGTCGCACGCGCACCGGCATCGTGAGGTTACGGGTTCAACCCCCGTTCAAGTGCTGAATCTTTGAGGCTTCTTTACGCAATTGCAAAATTTGCGTTCATAACTGCGAAGATCATAGCTTTACTTAATGACGGATTTGAT
>NW_027179714.1:574608-584608 GCF_036669935.1 Montipora foliosa | reverse complement strand
CCGCGACCTCATGCACGACAGCCCGGTACTCAACCAACTGAGCCACCGGTGCGCGGTGGAAAACAGAAAATTAGGGTATTGTCAGCAATTGATTTCATGTAATTATGTTATTACTTTTGATGAACAAAATGGCCTATTCTCTCACCTTGCCTACTTTTCAGTTGTTGTTTATGATAGATAAAACCCTGTTGGGTCTCGCTTGCACCTTCCTTTGTAAATGTTTCGGACACAATATGTGCCCAGTGCACTGGACACATAATGACACAGTTAAATGAGGTCAGGAGTGTAAAGTTCAGTCTGGAAAGCAGCCTAACTATTTCACTACACTTTTCTTCCACTTCCAGCTGTCCCTAAAAGACATTGAAAACAGTAATAAGACAATAATTATTATTATCAACAGAAACCTTTGATTCATTGGACTTTGTGGGTGACTTTCAACAGACAATGTACAATAGGAAACACATTTAACATACATGGAAATATCTGAAAGTAATAGGAGTATTAACAGCACTTGGGTTATACACAGAACAACTTTTTTTGGGGGGAGGAAGTAATAAATTTTGGTGGTTGGTTATCACAATTCTTCAGAACTTAATGTGGTTTTACATTTAATGACAAAGTGGAATGAGAAAAAGCTTCATCTAACTTCTGTTCAGCTGAAGATTCTCCTTTTAAAGTGCCTTATGGTCACAGTAGTAGTTTGTGAAAAAAACGAAGAATTTGTCACACTGTCATTTTACAAGCCACTTAATTAACATATATGAAATACAAGGTGTTGCAAATGAACCCACTGGGAACTCGGAAAAATCCGAGCCCCAGATGGGATTCGAACCCACGACCCTCCGTGATCTAGTACGGATGCTCCAACCACTGAGCTAGCGCGATGCAGCTCGAGTCAAATACCCACATTTCACCCTTGCTCACCATAGAGTCTCCAGTAGCTCAGTGGTTAGAGCATCCGTACTAGAACACGGAGGGTCGTGGGTTCGAATCCCATCTGGGGCTCGGATTTTTCCGAGTTCCCAGTGGGTTCATTTGCAACACCTTGTATTTGATATATGTTAACCATTGTCTCACATTCACTCACTTAATTAACATCCATCAAAATAAGATGAAGATGTGTAGGAATTAATGCTTATTACAAACACACAGGAAGGCAGGTCATGTACCTTATCATCAAATCCAACAACTCCTAGGGCAAGGGAGATTCCCTCAAAGTTCAATTTGAAGAGTTCCATGCTTTGGGTCACCTCTTGAAGGTTACAAGGGAAAACAGCACTTCCCTTGTTGTGCAGACCCTTGTTACTGACTGTAAATTCTTCAACCCCCAGGGTAGCAACTGGGGTATCTTCTGCTGCCCCATGCCTAGCAGATTCCCACTCTTTCAACCTCTTCAGGAAAACTTGGAAATCATATGAGGCCTCAAAATTTCCCTACATTGAAGAAATAGGAACAATAAGCTACGAAAAAATACTGGAAGTAAATCATCAAAAGATTTCCTACTTTACAGCAATAATTGGTGGTATTGCAATGCCTTAAGAACAGTCTGCTCCTTCAGTAGCTTTCTTTGCAGTAGATAATAGTTACCTCTTCTTCATACATGATAGAATTGTCAGCTACTCTCACTGTACCACTTGAACCTACTATTTACCTTAATTTCCTCCCCAACCTGCAGGATATATATACTTGTAGTTTGTACTTCAATATAATGAAAAATGTTCTCAATTTTTTTTTTTAATCACTAGAAGTATTACTATGAAAATCCAAAACCTGTGAACACTAAGAGGTCAATGTGGTTAAATTACATGCACAAGAATAATAAATTAAACCACAAACAGTATTGAGTAATGGTAATATAATTAGTTTGAGGTTTTGCATCACTTCCGATTGGCTGCTGCACAACGGGAAATGTCAAAATCAAATCAAAGTGTTCATAGTTTTTAGATTTGCACAGTAAATCTCTACAAAAATGGATCAGGTCTTAAGAAGAAAACTATGTGAATACTGTATACATGTAATAATTAATGCAGATGACTGTTTACATAGTTACATACTAGGTAATTTTTATATTAGTCAACAAAAAACATGTTGGCTTACTGTAAATCTCAACAGCTTCTCATTGTTGACCATTGGACCAAATCTCTTGACTATCTCATCCCAATCTTCTACTTTAAAAAATGACATAACTGTAGACTGTACAGTGTTTAGTGTCTTTATCTTGTCTGCTTCTGTTTTTAAATCTTTTAATAACAATTCACCAGAAGAGATCTAAAAAGAAACAGAAAATAAAGACAGGGGTTTGTAGAGTGACAATTGGAACAGAAGCTACATAAACACACGTACAAGGGATAGCTTGCCAAAGTGAGAAGGTACACACAAATTAGTTTAAATTCTTGAGGTTATTAGCCACTGAAAGGAAGTGGAATTTAACTTAAAATATAATAAAATACAAAATGGAGCAAAAAACAAAATTTCATGCCAGACTGTTGAAATAATTCGCCTTTACCTTGTTCAAAAGGAATAGTTTTGTTTCATCAGGAAGGCTGACTAATGGTTTCACATGCCACTGTTTAATTGCTAATGTCCCTTTGACGACGTCGCCAGGAGAAAACTTCTGCCCTTTGAGCTTCCCACTCTCGTACAGCCTGTTTACCTCCATGAAAGCGGCCCAAGTACTTGAGGATACTTGTGCCATGGTGAAGACCTCACACAAAATTCTTTTCTGTAAGACAGAATTTCTTAATGTGAGCTGCTGATAATCGTGACATAGCAAAGTACACGTATAGAAAAAGATAGATGACCTCGGAGATTGGCTAGGTGCTTGTAACTACATGTCATAACAATATAACTGTCTTTGGTCAAGGAAGGGGACAAAAGTACTAATTCAAATAAAACGTGAACACCATTCAACAGTAATCAACAGGGCTCGAAATTGCGACCAATACGGTCGCATTTGCGACTAAATTTTTCCCTTTGCGACTAAAATATCTGGAGAAGTCGCAAATTTGCGACTTGTTGTCACCTTTGTTCTTTCGAAACAAAAGGGTTAGCAGTTGCCACTTTGCTGCTACTTTTGCTAAAATAAACAAACAAATAAATAAATGACAAAATTATTTTGTTTCTTGCTGTGAATTTTCTCTGAAGGTAGCGTAATTGTATAGTAATTTAGCTGCGATGTTACGTGCACA
The DNA here is from genome assembly GCF_036669935.1 of Montipora foliosa. Lineage (NCBI taxonomy): Eukaryota > Metazoa > Cnidaria > Anthozoa > Scleractinia > Acroporidae > Montipora > Montipora foliosa. Next base: position 581,420 of record NW_027179714.1, on the reverse strand, counting down.
GCTCCATTCCTTCGATCATTCGCCATTTTCAGCAGTTTCTTTACACACAAGTACTGCGGGCTCATATTTTTCTGCTAAACCGCTGACAACACAATGCAGCGCGGCGATTTTGCGACTAAAATTTGCGAAATTGCGACTAAATTTTCGTATCTTATCGCAAAATGCGACTGGATTTTTTCGTTAATTTCGAGCCCTGATCAAGTGACTATGTGTTAGGCAATAACCAAAAAATTAATGGTTCTCTGTTTCCATGTAGGAAAATGTCACAACTGTAATTCTGTTACCACTCCTTTCAGCAATTTCTTTTTAAAACTCAACTTGCATTACTTAAGTGAATAAATTAAATTCTTACATCTTTGTATAAAATACGAGAACAATCATCTCTCCATGATGGGTGCGGCTTTGGAGGTTCACTCTGTACATCAAGCTCTCCATATAGTTGAGATCGACATCTCTCTACCTAAATTAATTTGTATGAAGAAAAATGCTGTAAATTAGATGACACAAAGCATAGTGGGAAAGGGCATATTAAAAGTTATTAATTCTTCATATTGCCTTAACTGGGCTCTATATTAACAAACAGGCTGGCCATTACATACACTGCACATGTACATGCAACATCATTGATTTTGCAGTGTTTCATATTCATTGACAGACTAGCAAATACAGTAATATTCACTTTCTTTACATGATCAAGATTAATGACAACAACAATGTGGTATGCTTCAAGCATGCCTGAATTCAATTTCAAATCCAACATTTTAATACAAAATGTACCTCTTCTCTGTATGTAATGTCATGACAGAATGATGAAGACTTTTGATGCATGGCACCAAGGTAAATAGCCTGATCATCTGTAAGGCCACAGTAGATTCTTGCCATTCTGCCTTGGTAATGTTTGTTTTCTGGGTACTGGGAATGAAGTTTCTTGGTGGCTAGCATCAGGTGAGTACCCCCCAAAACTTCGTACTCATATGCATCCTTTTTAGCTGGATCAAATGTTTCTTTGCTTTCTACACCCTTTGCAACCACGAACAGACATCCATGACTTCCACTTGGCTCTTTTAACAATTCTTCTTTGAGGCTGTCAACAAATGCATCATTTACACGTCGAAATTGCCTTGATGGGCCGACAGGCAAACCAAGCTTCTCAATGGGAATGAGTTGTGATGTTGCTGTGATGATCAAAATAAAACATGATCGTCTTAATATTAACTGCAGTCTAGATACTGCATTTTCTAGATTTAACAACTGGTATGCCTCTCTCAAAATTCCAGAAACATTTCAGGTTTGAGAAGCCATTTTTCAAGCTGTTTTTTGACTGAATTCTACTTTGAGATAGCCAGCCCAATATAATTTTTAACTGTACAGTGTATATAGCATGCTTAATTATTAACAGAAGAGAACTTCTGGTAATGAGCCTAATGCATGCAGAACAGCTTTTCAGGAGTTTTGAGAAATTTAAAGTGATACTATGATCAAAAATTCATTTCCTTTTTTTCTTCAGATTTTGAAAGCATGTTTCCTTAACACCTAACTAGCAAAATTTTGAGCTTTGAGTTTTATCCAACGGCTGTTTATTTTGAGTGTAAGTTTTGGATTTCACGGTCCGCCATTACTCACGTTCAAAACTGGCCGATTGGACCTCAGAGGGTTGGATCTAGAGAAATTGACGTCATTTACTCACTAGCTTAAAATTTCAGCGTGTAGACGCAATTTATTACATAATTATGCAGAACACGGGTTTAAAAATCTGAAAGCCCGAAACTCCTGTGCTGCATATTAATTCGGCCACGTACACACGCATTGCATTCTTAAACTAGTGAGTCTTTGGCGTCATTTTCTCCTCGACCCGGCTCTATCAAGATTTTAAAGTTAGTAATGGCAGACCAATAAATAAGAAAATTCCAGTGAAAATAAACAGGTGTCTTTTTAAAATCAGAACTTAAAACTTGGGTCAGTAAGTGTTTAGTTGAAATCCAAAGAAAAACTTAGAATTGTTTTTTTGGTCGTAGTACCACTTTAAACTTGTCACCAGTAATGAACATCAGGAAAGAAGCAAAATGATACCTTCTGCGATGTTGCCAAATGAAAAGCTATCCAGCCAAGTTTGAGAGTTTTCTACAGAAAATTGGCCAAATGGGAGACTTGCAAAAGTTGCAAAATCCCATACAAACCCTTATAATTTTGTGGCCTGTCAACCCATTCCATACAAACTCTCTACTTTAGGTGATATTTGAAGATATATTATTTCGCCATTTTCCTCCTCTAAATACATCTATTCTTTGTAAAGACTCTCAAACTTGGTTGATCTTTCATTTGAATGTCTTAGTTTTTTAACCAAACGGAAAACAACCAAACTCGTTCCAGTCCTCTCACGTTTCTGAAATGGCCTATTACTGGTGCCAAGTTTAAATGTCATCACTTAAATATTTCCAGAGATATTATCAATTTTGTGATTTATCTTCTTGATTGAACCACTGATGACATAATCAATTTTAAGCTTTGGGAATGAAAGAACGTCTTTTGAAAGAGAAAGCGTCATTCTCGCTCACTTAAAAGGGCCTTTCAAATAAGCAAATATAATTTTTTACTTCATAGGCACTTAAAGTAAAATTTCAGGGAGTATTAAAGACAGGTTTTTGCAGTGCTTGACAATCAAGATAAAGTATTGTTGGAGTTAAATTTACAATTTCCAGGAGTTTCCAGTCCTATTCAACACCACCAATAGAATTCCATGACTTAACAGAACCCATATGAACCCTGTGTATATAAACAGAGTGGGGGAAAGGGGGTAGGGAAGTCAGATGATACGATTTTACTTCAAACAAATCACACATGTACGTGATCAAATTTTTCCCTAATTTTTGGTGTAAATTAATAGAGTGGTCTTCAAATTGAGTGCCGCAAAAACCACAGCAATCACTTGGACTAATCACAAGAGATGCAGAGAGCTTCTAAGAGAACCAATCAGAATTTGAAGTACATGCACACGTAGTTCATGTAAACGATGCAAAGTATAGGAAATTGCCCGTATGCAACATGCAATTGGCTTTAATAAGAAAATACAATACAATCTTTTTGAAGAATTTGCTCAAAACTTTAAGTTTAATTGCCAGTAAAGCGACAGGCTATTTTTCTTTCCCACTAACATGGACACCTTTGATGATGAAGTCACATAAAAGCACTCACTTGAGATAAGGCACTTCTCACACGATTCTTGCATTTCATCACTTCGTGCAAGTTTTTTGGTGGCGGTTGACGCAGGGGACGAGCATTTCCTTTTCCTAGATTTGCTGGAACAGGCCGGGGACGTATTTTTGCTGCTTGTGCTGCTCTCTGTTGTCTTATTGATATCCGGACCTTTCTCGATGTCTGCGACTACCTCGGACAGGGACTCGGATAAAACGTCTGTTTTATTGCACGAACTAGATGAATCGTCTTGGGACGACCTCAGTTTCCTTAAGGCATTTTGAAGCTCTTCGACTAGAGCTTCAGTTGTTTTACTTACACAGTGGCTGAAAGCCTTATGCGAACCAAACCGATTAAAGGATTTCCCGGGGAGAAGACAAAATTGACTTTTACCATCTGAAATGAATTCAACCTACAATGAAGGTGGAGAAATGTGTTAGTAAGAGGCCAATAAAATCCATGACTTCCAATAGCTAGCAATGAGCCTGAAGGAGTTTATTGCAATCCTACAGGGTCGATAAGACCAGCAAAGTTCAGTCAACTAATACTCCATGTTAACTATGGCGTTATATCCCGCCAAAATTCAAGGTTTGCTTTCGATGTTCAATTAACGTGCGATCAGGCGTACCTTTCTTTTTAAGTGCACCCTGAAAAGTACGCCTAATCGCAGGTTAATGTTCAAGTTTATCATTTAACCTTGTTTATCACCATGCGACGTTTGAATTTCATAATTGCACATTGCTGTTTTTTATCATTCAGCATTGTTGCGTGCGATGCCACATTGGTCTTTCACAATGAGACATCGATCGGAGTTTTACCATATTTGCAGTTCAAGCAAATGTTTGTAACCGCTGTTTGCGTTTTATTCTTATTGAACTTAAATGGCCCAAGTCAAAGAATTTTTATGAAATATATTAACTTGCGTAAATGGAATGTTCGTATTTCAGTGCGTTAAATGCCACGCGACACATATAGTAGCTCGAACTCATAAATTCGCATACTTCTAAAGACTGCCAAATTTGTAGCCACGATTTTCAAATCTTTAAAATATTGATACCCAAAATCAATAAGGATTCATTTTTCTGAGTTCTCTAAAAGGAATCTATGGGTGACGAGGTATACCTCACAGAGTATGCTGTTTAGAAACAAAGCATAGAAATTTGACCAGCATCTCAACCTGAATGAACATCGCACCAGGTAAAACACAACACGTTTTGTTTTGTTAAGTTTTCCAGTGAATGACTTTCAAAGACAGTTAAACGTAATTTAAACAAATCTTTATCGATAGGCCAGAATTTGCGAAAACCCGGCTACTTCAGTTACATACCACTGGATAACAAAATCTCCATCTTTGTATGCCTCGTTCTTCAAAAGCTAGCTTCCCGCGACACGTGTAAACAATAGCCGGATGATCTTAAACCGAGACTTTTCTGTCATTACTAACGGAAATGAATAGATTGTGGTGGTATTTGGAACTGAAACTTGGAAAAAATTTCCAGCCAGCAACTTCTCGAAACCCAAGACAATAGTCATGTAAAATTAATCGAACTAGAGTAGGGATTGTTGTAAGCGGAAAAGATAAATCTTAAGTCTCACCTTGACAAAGAGCTTATTACTGCTTGCTTGGACAGAGGATGACACGTTTACCACTGTACCATAAAGCTGTCCATCACTCTTTTTCAGGAGCGAACCATCGCGAAACACTTTTGGCTTGTCTCCGGGTTTTGCTAATTGGATCGTCCAGAGGCCCATTTTGCGAGTAAAGGCAGGAGACGTTAAAAAAGAAGCTTTTTCGGATGTGCGGCAAGTCGTAACAACCGGTAACGAATTAATGTGTCAAAATCTTCTAGCCGGTAGATCTGGAAAATGTTTGTGGGTAATAGAATTTAACCAATCATGGGGATAAAAGAGACAAAGAACGTTGAGAGTTTCGTGGAAATAGTTCAATGATATTGAGACACGTCATTTTACGTTAGTGTTTAATCGAAACCGTTCACATGCACGAGTTATACGCAAATAATCGGCAACTTTGATTTACTGTAGACCATCTGATGCACTTTCAGTGACAGATAACATGCGGAATACGTGCAAGGCACATTTCAGCCATTAACCGTGATTATGGGCGACAAACGGATAAGTGAGGAAAAAGAATTTCTTGAAGCTTTATGTCAACGTAAAGGAGATACTATCTCTCAAAGTACCCCTATCAAGAGGCGTCGAAGTGGAGACCATTGCGCTTCGGCTGGAATAAATTACAACGGTGAGTGTATCAAATGATAAGCGTAATTGAAAAACGCCACTACAGCATGTAGACATCGTTCGCTCGGAGACGAGGACAACACGCAAGATATTCCCCAACCGTTAATGCACGCCGATGAGCTTACTATTTATGGAGCGATTGCAGAATACCCGGCCTAGCGAACGCCCTACTTAAAAAAGCTGCCACCGCGGTCCGCAGTCCCGTAGTCGATGAATGAAAACTGTTAAAGGGCAAGCATTAACATGAACTGCCACCGCGGTCCGCAGTCCCGTGGTCGATGACTGAATATTTGATAACTCCGAAGAATAAAAGGGTTGTGACCGGGGTACGAAGTCACGTAGTAGTTAAATAAAAATTGAAAATAACGGCCAGTTTTTAAGTGGCGTTTTGGATTTGTGGATTAAAGAACGAGGTGTATGACACGTTGCGTGTCCTTAACTGAACCACAAAATGAAAGCTAAAATTTTACGAGAATGCCTAGGCCCAATCACCAAAGCGCGCGCTTAGGCTTAATCAGTAAACGAGTGCTTACTTCTTCAGACGGGGCGCGATCCATTCAACCAAAATTCCACCTCAAAAGGTGGACCAGTTTTTTCGAAACTTTTCCGGTTTGACCGAACCGATCCATTGAGTTTTGGACCGAAATTTCCGGAAATTTTGGTTGAATGGATCGCGCCCACGATCTCGTAGAAAGTGTTAATCAAGCCAAGTAAAATTTTACGAGAATGCTTAGACCTAAATTATATATCACTGAAGCGAGCTCTTAGGCTTAATCAGACCGAACGGCAAAGTGAAAGCTAAAATTATGGGAGTGCTTAGGCTTAATGAGTAGACGAGTGCTTTCTTCTTCAGACGATCTCATGAAAAGTGTAGTTAACCGAACCGCGAAATGAAACCTAAAATTTACGAGAATGTTTAGGCCTAATCATTGGAGCGAGCGCTTAGGCTTAATCAGTAAATGAGTGCTGTCTTCTTCACAAGATCTCGTGAAAAGTGTAGTTAACCGAGCCGCGAAATGAAAGCTTAAATTTTACGAGAATACTTAGGCCTAATCACTGAAACGAGCGTTTAGGCTTAATCAGTAAACGGTCGAGTGCTTTCTTCTTCACCCGATCTCATGAAAACTGTAGTTAACCGAACAGCAAAATGAAAGCTTAGCAGTGATTGCAGAATACCCGGTTTAGGAACAGAGTTGTTTATATGTATCATTTTATGTCCCATGCCACTGCGTCGTAAAATTTTAGCTTTCATTTTTTGGTTCAGTTAAGGACAATTTCCACGAGTTCGTGTGAAGAAGAAAGCACTCGTTTACTGAGCGCTCGCTTCAGTGCTTAGGCCTAAGCATTCTCGTAAAATTTTA
>NW_027179714.1:559608-569608 GCF_036669935.1 Montipora foliosa | reverse complement strand
TATTGTGGATGAAAGACAGTGTCAAGATAACCATTGTTTGCCAGTAGCTACAAATGAATCAAGGGTTTCCAGAATAATGAAGAAAACAGTAGGGAAGATGAGGTCTGGCTCATCATCAGTCATGAAAATTGGGAAAAAGTGGAACATACCAATTTATGATCACAGATCTATTCTTATAGGAAGCCAGATTAATCAGCAAAACAGTCAGGAATACAGTTGTAAAGCTGGTGAAGTGAGAAGGCTCAAGGTTCCTTTTGTTAAAGTTGAAGACAGATCTCGAAGATATAAACCCTACTTTACTGAAATGAAGACACTTCCATTTATTGATTTTGAGGTCCAGACTCCAAAGTCTCCATTTGAGACTTGGTACAATGAAAATGCACCTGTAAACAGGAAGGGTATTCTTCCTTCAAAATTCTGTGAGTTATGTCATGGGACATATTCTCATCTTGAGAGCCATTTAGCTTCTTTAAGACACGAAGCAGCAGCAAATGATGATTCGTTGTTTGAAGGAGTTGATCGCCTAATCGCACGTGGAACATCATTAAGGGAATTTGTTAAGAAAAAGGAGGAGTCTAGATTACAGGGAAGCAGTTAGAGGGAAAGATTTTTTGTCACAATACACTTTTATGTTCTCCAGGGTTATTTTGTGCTTAAACATTGTGCTTAATATTGTTAATGCTGTTATTGTTATTTAATGAAAAGGTAGGAAATATTACCTGGTGCTATGTTTTCTAAGCAAAGAGGCATGAAATTAATTAAAATTCTTTGTACTTATCTGGCCCATGCAGTTGTGTTTTTTTTTTAAGATTTATTATCAAAGATTTCTGGTGGATGATGCAGTTACAATGAAGTTGCAACTTGAGATTACTAATAATGTATAAAATCACACCACCAAATATTAAATTGGTGTGACTAAAAAATGCTTATTTGGAAAAGAACAGCAGAGCATTTAACTTAATGTCTTTTTTATGCTTCCCTTCACATCAAATCACAAAAGATGTTGCTTCTCATATGCTGCTGCAACCACTTAGAGATTAAGGTTTGAAATTATCACATTGTATAGTTTTAAACCTCCCATAAGCAACTGCTTGATGCATAATCTTCTTGCTCAACTGTGAGCATCTAGACTTGACATTAATTTTTGGGAGGTCGCTAACAGAAGATTTGGCCAGAGTTTAAAATAAATGGTGCCTTTTAGTTTATTCAAGAAACTTTAGGTATGTTGGAATTTAAGTGTTTGCTTATGAGAGGTGGTTGCAAAGGGAAGGTTTATGGTATGGGAAAACAGAGAAAAGGGTTGAAAAAAGGTCTACTGCATTTAATTACTGTATGTGTGAAATTGAAGGGAAATTAGCCTGTCTCTAATAACTGATGACAAAACAGTTTTGACTGATTTGTGTACTGCATATTACATTCATCTGCAGATCTGTTGAGAACAGATGAAGATATTCTGTGGCTGATGTCGACATCAACTGGGTGTTGCCAAAGTAAATGCTTCAGAAAGGTATCCATGGAGGATATTAAATTCTGTGAAAGGAGCATGAAAAGTCTTAAGCAAACAGATAGACGAAATTTAATATTGGACTACTTGCACAAGCACAGCAAGGCTGCGATTGATGGAGGAACTGAAACAAAATATATTGTTGGAGGAACAATTGTGTGCAAGTGTGCATGGCTGCAAGCACACAACATAAAAGCAGAAACATTCCGTAGAGTTTACATGGTATTCGAGGAGGGAGTTATGCATATTGAACATGGGAATTTAGGAAGCAAAAAACTTTCAAAAAAAACTAAAGATTGCATTGCGTGGTTGGAGTTCTTTGTGGATTCTGTTGGGCAGCACCAGCCAGATCTATCTGTAATCCACATACCTTCTTGTTTTTCCTTATCATCAATTTATAAGCAAATGGTTGAGGAAAACAATGGTTTTGGTATGGTATCAGTTGGTCTTTCACAGTTTTACCATATATTTCACACTTACTTCCCAAATGTGACAATTCCAAAGGTTAGTTCTGCATTCAATAATACAGTTTATGTCAATAATATTGATATTACGTTACTGCAATATTGTGGGAAACAGATTACAGGTAAAACTTCAGGTACTTAGGACAAAAAGGTTTAGTGAAAATAAGCAATAGAAATGAACTTAAAATATTTCAGTGTCATAATGATGTCATTTTCAAGTTCAAATGAGATAAAAACAAAACACTGTGGACGAAGGACACAAACATAATATATGTATTAATAGGTATCAGGACCAATTATTATTGGCTCCGATACTCAAGCTTTGTTGCAAGTATTATTGATCTGCTTATTAAGTATATGACTTGATGTGTGATCTTTAAACAGGAAAACCGCTTTACAAAATGCACAGACTGTACAAAGTACAAGGAGCAGAAGGAGAGAACAATGGACAAGAAGGTTCGAAATGAGGTGGATGCACTCTTGAACAAGCATTTAGAACTAGTTTGGTAAGTGCTTGCATTGCATGATGTTGATTGTAGTTGTATGTGTGACTTAAGTTAAATGTACACTGTAAGCAGGGTTTTGTTTGAGGCCGGACTCCAGATGTAATGAAAAGTGTGGTGGTAACATCCAATGTTTGCAATGACATAATTATTTTTTGAGTCTGACGCCCACTTGTTTAACCTGAGTGTAAATCTGGTAGTTTAAAATCTTACTGAAAACCCTATGTAAGCATCATGTGCAATCTGAATCTCAACTTTTGAAATGTGAGATGCCGTGAAAGTGTCATAAGCCACCATGTACTGTTTAGTTTCAACAAATATTATTGAGAGCTGATCAATTGATTGAAAATACTCATGCATGTTCTTTTGGATGTGATTGGCAATAGGCTAGTGCATGTACAGAAGAGTACAATAATTTATAACATTTTACCAGACAATCAGCCTGAATGGTTTATTTTTCATCCAACATGGCTTTGGCATTCCTGGATTATACATGTACATAAGTGAAATTTCATGCTCAATAATACAGTGTAAATTATTTTCTTTTTTCTCATAAGTATAATAATTATTATTGTCTACACTTTTGACAGGCAAGAGAGAAGGGTGTACTACAAGCACCGATACAAGGCAAGAAGGTTCCCAGACAAGTACTTGACAGTGATTGATGATGGAATGGACCAAAAAACAATAAACATTCCCAGGGTCCGTCGCAAAACTAAAGCGACATGTAATTTGACTTCTGTTGGCACACACCTTGTTGGGGCAATTCTCCACTCTGGGCAATCTAATATGTCTGGTAAAGAAATTTATGGCTCTTTTGATTTCTACCAGTGGCCCCATGACCCAAATTTGACCGCTTCAGTTCTTCTGAACATGATTGCAAAGTGGTGCCAGTTCTACAAATTGCCTCCCATCTTTTACCTTCAACTTGACAACTGTGTGAAGGAAAATAAGAACCAGTACATGATGTGGCTGTTTGCTCTTCTGGTGGAGCTACTTGTGTTTGATAAGGTTAGTCCTCATGGAATACAAAATCATAAAATGCGCCAGAAACTTGTGTCAAGTTTTGTGACTATGCATGTTGTGATCTTTTCTTGTGTAATATATTTCGTTTTCATTGAAGACTTTTGCTGTTGTGTTAGCAGTTGATGTCCCAATATTATCATTATCACAAAGTCACTGAAAAATTCCTAATGCAAATTTCCCTCCAGTTGTAAGCGCATCTGTTTTCTAAGTGCAAATTTGCCTCTTATAATAAGCACCTACAGTAAAAGAAGGCCTTTGAAAAATGCAAGTGTTGTAATCATGACAGCTGGAGTAAAAGCAAGGAACTAGAGTTTTTGTAGATCAACACTGACTATTCTCTTTGTAATGGAAACTGTCTCGGTGGTCACCAAGTTCTAAAATTTAGTTGTCTTAAATTTTTCCCTACTTGTGTGCATTCTTTGCAATCCCTTAGATCAAGTTAAACTTCCTTCCTGTGGGGCACACCCATGAAGAGATTGATGCCTTTTTTGGGGTTTATTCGAAGCACCTGGATCTAAATGATGTTTACACGATGGATGGTAGGTGTACATATCTCTTGTAATACAGTAACCTACATTTTTCCAAGTTTGGCAAAACAGGTTCTTATATTTGGGGGTAGTTATTGGCAATTTAGGGTAAAGTAGGTTCTTAATTAGGTTCTTAAGTTTTTAGTAGGAACCATTCTTGTACAAGCAGAAAAAGTAGGTTTGGTCCTTTGTGATACAGCATTTATTTATAACTGTCTTGTAATGAGCCTTGTGCAAGACTGACTAAATTATATACACTATAAACGTTACGCGCGTACTTTCCATGAAGTATTCTCTATTTCTCAAAGTCAGTTATACTTCTTAGTGAAAAATGCTCATGAAAACATCCCATAACTCACGTATAAGAACCTAATAAATTTTGCTTGGCTAAACAGGTTCCTATATTTTTGGGTGTAAAAATGGGAAATTTCTGCCAGCAGGTTCTTAAACCGCTAGGTTCTTACACACGGGTTTTTACTGTATAACACATGTTTGAACTAAACAAAGGGGGTACCTGGATTAAAGCATCAAGTAATTTCAGATAAACTGCTGGATTCATCTTTCAGTTTGCTTTGTGTATGCTTGTAAATAAAGGGTTTATAATTTCATATGAGATCATAAGTCACTTGGGACACAATACCAAGAACCCATTCACATGAAATAAGGGATAGATTGTTGCAATTATAATTATTTATTAATATTAATACTATTTACTGATAACATTTGCAATTTTATTTTCTTCTCTGCCATAGAAATGCAAGAGGCAATGAAAAATTGCATACAGAATGTCAAAGTCCTTCCTTTTCTGTTGGATGCTGTGTACAACATAAAAGAGTGGCTGGCACCTCATGCAGAGCAACTGCATGACCATACTCAGCCAAAGTGCTTCAAATTTGTCAGAAATGCTGCTGGGAAGTGCGAAATGTTTTATCGAAACTACTCGCACATGCCATGGGAAGGTCCTGTCGTTATTTTGAAGGTGCAGTTACAACCTTTTATCATTTGTCTGCATCTTACAGATCATAATACTAAAGTTATCTTTTAATTAATGCATTGCACTGTTAATTGTTAATCGGAAAACCTTTGTTCTTACACTAGAGTCATCCAGGTGGCAAACCAAGTCTTGTGAGACCTGTGTTGGACAGAATTGATGTTGAAGGTTTGAAGCGTGACCTTAACAAGTTCAGAGATCACTACCCTGAACAGGCGTTCTCATTTTGGAGTGAGTGGGTGAATAATGTCGACAATTTGGTTGCTGTGCCAGAGACATGGGAATGGCCTTTGGATGCTATTCTGATCGCAGAGAAAATAAAGCCATATACGGTTGATCAATCTGTCCCTGAACACCTGCAAGCTCTACAGGACAAGGAATGTCGGCCAACAAAACAGGCAAGTTGAAATTGTCTGAGTGGGTGAATTTTCTGTTATAGGTCTACTTTCTAAGGGTTCACATGTCACGACTTGGCAGCTCTTTTAAGTTAAACATTCTCTATCGGTGTTCGTCAGTTCTTTAAGGTTACCGTGTACCTTCAGGGGTGGCTCCGGTTTAACGGATGTAGCGCCTCTCGGTTACATCACAGATACCCAAAACCCTATATCAAATTAAAGCTTATGGAATTGGGTATTCAAATATTTCATTGCTTTTTCAAGAAAATAAATTCCTACGTTTTCCGCGTAGTCGAAACTTGAAGGCACAGATCGTCTTTCTAGAGTTCCAACTCAATGCGATTTTTATATTTTGGAAGTTTGTTTTTTTTTTTCTCACGGTCAGCATCTCAAAGGCTAAAAAAACGTGTCAGTGTTTTCCTTAATTCGATTGCGTTCAAAAGTTACGGAACATTTTGAAAACTGCAAGAAAAACATGCGGAGTGAACGCACGGAAATGGCTGCCAAGGAAAGAGTTTTAAGAATTATCGAATTCCCCGACTCGTCTCTGTTGATTACATACTTTTCTAGCATCTGGCCAAATTTAACCGAAATCGGCCAAATTGTTGTCGAGTTGTAACTCTTGAAAGTGTCTCCTTGAAGCGAAAATTAAAGTTCGAGAAAAGAGCGCTTAAAAAAATTATCCCTACACAAACAAGTACCGCCCCCTAACGCCTTTACGGAAAATTAGCCAATTGTTTCGCAAGGCACTTTTTCTTCCGGTTACGTGCTGTGATGATTTTCTCGCAATTTTGCACGTAGTCGCGTTACAGAGTAATCAATTCCTTCGCCATTTCGTTGGATATTTGCGGTGTTTATTTTCCGTCGATACTGCATTTTGTATACGTAATCATCGTGGAAAAAACTAAACGAGGAAAGACCTCATTAAGCAAAGCTGTTGGGCCCAAGCCGAAGCGACAAAGGCGGGCTAAATCATCAGCAGAAAGAGCGGCGGAAACACCAGTACCGGTGAACCATCGTGACCGTATGATTACATTATGCTGTCAATCAAAGTGGAGTTTAATTTCCGGTGGAAATCACTTACATCCCAATTTCTCGGCAAATATTCACTCTTTTGAAAGATCTTGCTGGGAAGTTTATTTCCAACTTAAAAAACGAAAATCGATTTTTTTCCTCTGAACGTACACGGTAACTTTAATTAACCTTTTCTGATTAAACTGTATTCTTTTTCAGATTTACACGGGAAGGTATGTTGCCCCCAGCAACAGAGAAAATCCTGTTGAACGTGTTGACTCTTTCTACGAAGGGCTTCAAATTGAAACATATGCAGCAGTTTTCTTATCAAACTGTGAAGAGGAGCCAGTGATTGGTGTTTTAAAAGAGATGAGTGAGGATCATTTCAAAATCTATTACTGGAAAGGCACATACAGAGGGAAGTGGTCACCTTTAAGCCTTCCAAGAACAAGGGAACCTTGGACAGAAGTTCTTCCAAAGGAGTGTATTATTCTCCACTCCTTTGAACTTACTGAAGCAAAGAAGCTGCAGGTGACTACAAGAAGGCACTTAATGGAAAAGTATTCCTCACTGAGGAATAGTACAAATAATTCATAATCACCAGGATGCAGACTGTTAAAACCTTCACTCCCAGTGCCCATGTAAATATAGGGGAAAAAATACAATTCATTTATGTGAAATACTAAAAACTAAAAAGCACCATGTGAAAGTTTTACTGAAGAGGCTTTATCTGAATGGTTAGACCAAGTATTTTCTTTGAGACTAAAAAGTTACAAAGAAATAAGAAGATTGTTTTGAATGATCTTATCATTGGGCATTCATCCAATTCTGTGTTGATAACACCTGGCTGTATTCTGAAACAGCATTGGGCTTTGAAAACGCCTACTATCTGGTTGTTAAGTATTACGTTTGCTTATCTTTTTCACTTCAACCATACAGTAGTAAAAAGTAGATATATAATATCTTTGAAGGTTTTTCGGTTTCAACTAACAACTGTATGCATGGTGCAATTGCGGTTCCACGTTTTTCCTATAGATTAATATATAAATTTTATGGAGTATTCAATATTTAGCCGCAGCTACGGTTATGATGCGATGTTTTCGAGAATTGTCGCCGCTGCACTAGTTACTGACAAACCCCGCATGATTTTGATGCCAGTGAATCAACTCATTGAATTTTGAACGAGTTTTTTAGTTATTTTCAGCTGTAGCCATCGCATCACTTGCGCGAGGGTGGCTACCCGTGATTTTCACCATGCGCTGGCGACGCAACCATTTAGAAAAAAAATCTCATCACCATTTTCAGTGAACTGAAGTCTATTTGAACTATTACGCAATGTCTTTTACGAATACTGCTTATTTTAGTCTAGTTTCTGGCGATTTCTGCAGCTGAATTCAGTCATTTTTAGGCCTGTTTTAGCCACTGAACATGGTTTCTGCATCGGAGGAAAATAGTCGCTGCTGATGTAGTGCAGTTTCTGTAGATTTTCACGGATTTTACCGCGTGCAGAATTTCTGCATGGTAGCTGAATGCAGTAAATTTTAGGCCTATTTTAACCACTGCACATGATGCAGAATTTCTGCATAGGGGGAAAATAGTCGCTTCTGATGTAGTCCAGTTTCTGTAGATTTTCACGGATTTTACCGCGTGCAGAATTTCTGCATGGTAGCTGAATGCAGTAAATTTTAGGCCTATTTTAACCACTGCACATGATGCAGAATTTCTGCATCGGGGGAAAATAGTCGCTTCTGATGTAGTCCAGTTTCTGTAGATTTTCACGGATTTTACCGCGTGCAGAATTTCTGCATCGTACCTGTATTCAGTAAATTTTAGGCCTATTTTAACCACTGCACATGATGCAGAATTTCTGCATAGGGGGAAAATAGTCGCTTCTGATGTAGTCCAGTTTCTGTAGATTTTCACGGATTTTACCACGTGCAGAATTTCTGCATGATAGCTGAATGCAGTAAATTTTAGGCCTATTTTAACCACTGCACATGATGCAGAATTTCTGCATAGGGGGAAAATAGTCGCTTCTGATGTAGTCCAGTTTCTGTAGATTTTCACGGATTTTACCGCGTGCAGAATTTCTGCATGGTAGCTGAATGTAGTAAATTTTAGGCCTATTTTAACCACTGCACATGATGCAGAATTTCTGCATCGGGGGAAAATAGTCGCTGCCGATGTAGTTTAGTTTTAGCAGATTTTCATTCTGCATGCGGTGAGATCAATCTTTCTTAGGGTCAGCATATTCAGAAGTTTTACTGGCATGTTTAACTGACTGCCAAATTGTGACGGTCAAATAAAGGCTTTCTTTACTGAACCGGTTTTGTTGTTGTTAGGAATGATAAGATTTTCAATGAACAGCGTATAGGCTCCGAGGAATATTCACTTTCTCAACGGAAAATAGTGGTTTTGGAAAAACCCATTTTAGTTTGGAACGCGTTTAGTATCCTTCTTGGGTTGTTTGAGTGGAATTCAGTGCAAGGGGCTTTACACGATATCCGTTTTTTTTAATTTTCCAGGTATTGATCTGGAACAGAGAATGAAAAACCTCCAGTGTCAGATGTCACTGATGGCCGATGACATTAAGAACATGACAGCACTTGTAAGGAATTTTGTGAGCTGTAAAGCATGTATCAAAAAGCTTTACAAGGCAACACCAGAACCAGAAAAACTGTCCCCTGTCCTTACACCATTGGTAAAAGCAGCACCAGACCCAGCCGGAAAACTTCTCTTTACGCCCCCTGCACCCACTGTGACACCTAACCAGTGCTTAACGAAACTGCCAGACCATGCCAAAGATACAAGCAATACACCAACGTCGCTGACGCATGTGAATGTTTCACATGAAAATCCGAATGGAACACCTCCAAATGTTGTTTTAGTCGGGTCTCCAAGCCGAGGTGTCTATGTTAAGAGAGAGAAATTGGAGCTAATCAAAACAAATTTGCCCAAACGATTTGCTCTCAAATTGTTTGAACTGGTGTTTGGGAGAGAAGAAGCGAAGGACGGAAGTGTCGAGGGAAAGGGGAAAACGCTGTCCCGACTGGATCCCAACCGGCTTGCAGCTGTTCAAGAGGAAACAGAAAGACGATTTGCCCAAGACAACACCTATGCATGGCCTGAGATTAGGAAGGCAATAGACGAAAAGTGCAGAATGGTCTGCAATAACCGGTGTTTTGTTTAAGGAGGAGTGAATGTGAATGTGAAGACTGACTAGAACATCATATTCCGTTATAAAAGCAACATTCAGATAAAAAAATAATTATAAAAGACTCAATCAGTTTACGACGATTATTTTAACTTGATTCACCTTGTCCTTGCTAGCTGTAACTTAAACGTGTACCTCGTTGTAGTTTTGATACAAAATTAATTAGAGTGTAATTATTAGTGTAAATATAATCTATGGGTACAATAAATTAAATTCAAAGCCCCATGATTGACGCTGATAATGTCATTATCATTCTATTTTAGTGTAATTACGCCACAGTGATTTAGAGCGTGATCACGGGTTATCGGCTTATCAAGGTGTGATTATTCGTGGTCACACTATCATGTTATTCAGATCACAAG
>NW_027179714.1:549608-554608 GCF_036669935.1 Montipora foliosa | reverse complement strand
AAGAGAATTGAGAATCTATAGGGGCACACTAGTCACCACTGGCCATTTCCATTTTAGCAGGAAGCTTTTGACAGAGATAAAGAAATGTTTATAATTGAAGTTCTTTGTGATTTTCAATGGCAAGTTTGCAAGACTGAATCTTTCTTCTGGTCTCTGAGGAATAACGTTGATACCGGCAATACCATAATGATTATTTTATTTAATGCCACTGCAGCTTGATGATTACAGGGATTGCCATTGCTTCCCATAGGGCAGCTACATATTCCACTTCTGCAGTCTACTTCATAACTTACTTCTTAAGCAGTTCTGCTTGAAACGACGTTGGTTACTTGTAGTGGTCTTCCCTTCATACAGTGATCAACTTGGTGAAGCTCTTCATTTCCTCGACTTTACAACAAGGATTTGGATGATAGTGACATTGAAAGTTAAGAGGAGAATTTACAACAGTCAGAAGTAGTTTGTTTGATAATGTCAAGCTGGACTGTAGAAGCTGTTGCACCAAAACACTAGGGAGCCAGATAAAGATTTTCCAAATGCAAGGGCAAGCAATTTTCTTTGAAAATACATTTGAAGGTCTTCTGTGATAAACTTGAAGAGTTCAATGAAATTGTAGGCCCTCTTTCGTGAATGTAAAACCACACTCTTAAATATGTTGATTATGGATTCAGTGCATGTGTACATGTAATTGTCAGAGTTATTTCCTCTGGTGATTAGATTTTTGCAATGGCAAAGAGCCCACTCTTGCTGCCCTTTTAAAGATCTTTTTTCATACTCTTGGTAACAATTGGGATATTTTGCAGTAACCATATCAGTTGCATTGTAATATAGATTCTGCTGCTGCTTGGAGGAGTTCTTACAATTTTTTGAAAATGTTCCATCAGTTGTTGATGATCATTTCTATTAATGTTGTTGCTGGAGTTATATAGCCAATGCCAGATAGTTTGCAGGAAATGGAAAGTACTGAGAGCAGTATTCTTACTTCTTTCCAGGTGTCTTAAAGATCCCCTCTTTGTCCAGAGTCATATCAGTCATAAAAATATCTGGACCTGTTTTTGGTCCTCTGCCACCAAAGACATGTAAAGGTAACATATTTTGTACTTTTTCAAGGCATTGCCTTATGACATGCTGTGCTTGCCTAGTTGTAATCCACACACCTTAGCATTTGTAGTGGCAGAGCACCAGCAGGGTGATGTGTGCACGTGAAATACACAGGGTTATTGTGTGGGCTTTGCTCACACTAAGTTGTTATCCACAGTATTTGTCGGTATATGAGTCTGAATTGTCATGTGATCCTCAAGACTTTGCGGAGGCTTGGGTGCTAGTGCATGGATAGTAGTGGTGGCCATTTTGTTGCCTTTCTGTTTGCTGTGATTTGTGTCCATGTTGTGCTGCTTTTGAGAAAATGTTGCTTTGTTTCCCCAGCTTTGAGACATCAACTAAAGGAAAGTGGTCTTTCATTTTTGGCGGGTACTGAATGTGGACATTTTGAATTTGTTTGGAAAATCTGGCTTTGTACTTTCCTAAAACGAAAACGATTGCAATCTCATTTCTATCATTATCTTTGGCAGCTGTTGATAGAGGGGAGTTATTTTGCTCATACAAGCAAACATTTATCGTCCTGAAGATTAAATGCCGATTACACCACCTAATTGGAGTCGTTTTAGTTTTCTCGCAAGGCAACATTTGTACGCTCTAATTGTGCGCGTTCAACAACAAAATCTCAGAGTGTCTGATAAATGTTACAGACTAAATAATTATATTGTTTTTTGTGCGTGCACTGAACTTGGTCTGTTGAGAGAATTTTTATTAATTTGGACTAAGTGCTATTCTGCTGGCTTTTCTCTGTCATATTCAAGATTCATTCCCTGTCATATTCAACATCAACAAGTTGTTCAGGCACAGTGTTCATTGGATGAGCCTGCCTTTGTAACTGTTTTTTTTGTCTTGTATTTTTTTTTTTTTTAGCAGCCTCTTGTTTTTTTTTTTTTTTTTTTTGTCAGCTTTTTTCGTTTGCACTGGCATAATTATATACCATCTTGTAAATTAAACCAACGTTTTGTAAGAAGAAGTCTTCTGTAATTTCAGTTGTTGTTTTTCATTATTCTCTTGTCCACCCACTCTTGGTTTCAAAGATGGCTGTTTGTACTGATGATGACTTTATCTTTGACTTGTGTCTTGATATTGAAGTTGGTTGTACATGTACTTTAATTTTGGCCCTGCTGTTCTGTAGAATAAGCAGTGTAAGCCTATTGCTATCTTTTCCAAAGATCACAAAAGCTGTCGCAAGGGCTGCGACTGATGGTTGTCCTCTTGATTTTGAAATGAAGTTTCTGTAAATTTCCAAACATTTCTTATAGCATGCCCAAAAATTCTTATCAGATGTTCTAAGCTTCAGTTGGATGTCATCGCTTATTTGTCAGTGAAGTCTTTTTACTCTCTAATTCAAACTCATTATCAATCTTGGGAGTCCCTTTGAGGTGAGTGGATGCTACATTGTGCCTCGTCTGGTGTTTTACACAAAGAGAATTGACATCTATAGGGCACACTGGTCACCACTGGCCATTTCCATTTTAGCAGGAAGCTTTTGACAGAGATAAAGAAATTTTTATGATTTTCAATGGTGAATTTGCAAGGCTGAATCTTTCTTCTGGTCTCTGAGGAATAAAGTTGGTACCGGCAATACCATAATGATTATTTTATTTAGTGCCACTGCAGCTTGATGAGCACAGGGATTGCCATTGCTTCCCATAGGGCAGCTACATATTCCACTTCTGCAATCTACCTCATACAGCTGTAGCTTACTTCTTAATAATTATTGGTTACTTGTAGTGGTCTTCTCTTCATACAGCGATCAGCTTGGTGAAGCTCTTCATTTCCTCGACTTTACAACAAGGATTTGGATGATAGTGACATTGAAAGTGAAGAGGAGAATTTACAACAGTCAGAAGTAGTTTGTTTGATACTGTGGAGCTGGACTGTAGAAGCTGTTGCACCAAAACACTAGGGAGCCAGATAAAGATTTTCCAAATGCAAGGGCAAGCAATTTTCTTTGAAAATACATTTGAAGGTCTTCTGTGATAAACTGGAAGAGTTCAATGAAATTGTAGGCCCTCATTCGTTGTAAAACCACACTCTTAAATACATGTATGTTGATCATGGATTCAGTGTAATTGTCAGAGTTATTTCCTCTGGTGATTAGATTTTTGCAATGGCAAAGAGCCCACTCTTGCTGCCCTTTTAAAGATCTTTTTTCATACTCTTGGTAACAATTGGGATATTTTGCAGTAACCATATCAGTTGCATTGTAATATAGATTCTGCTGCTGCTTGGAGGAGTTCTTACAAGTTTTGAAAATGTCCCATTAGTTGTTGATGATCATCTCTATTTATGTTGTTACTGGAGTTATATAGCCAACGCCAGATAGTTTGCAGGAAGTGGAAAGTACATATTTTGTACTTTTTCAAGGCATTGCTTTATGGCATGCTGTGATTTCCCAGATGTAATCCACACACCTACATTTGTAGTGGCAGAGGTGATGTGTGCACGTGAAATACACAGGGTTATTGTGTGGGCTTTGCTCACACTAAGTTGTCATCCACAGCATTTGTCGGTATATGAGTCTGAATTGTCATGTGATCCTCAAGACTTTGCAGAGGCTTGGGTGCTAGTGCATGGATAGTAGTGGTGGCCATCTTGTTGCCTTTCTGTTTGCTGTGATTTGTGTCCACGATGTGCTGCTTTTGAGAAAATTTTGCTTTGTTTTCCCCAGCTTTGAGACACCAACTAAAGGAAAGTGGTCTTCCATTTTTGGCGGGTACTGAATGTGGACATTTTGAACTTGTTTGGATTTATCGAAAATCTGGCTCTGTACTTTCCTAAAACGAGAACGATTGCAATCTCATTTCTTTCAGGGATCCAGGTGGAAATCTTATTAAGATCTTAGTAAGATTCTTAATAAGATCCTTACTAAGATCTTATCTTACTTCTTATTTAAGATTCTTACAAGATTCTTACAAGATTCTTACAAGATTCTTACAAGATTCTTACGAGATCTTACAAGATCTTACCAAGAACTTACCAAGATCTTTCAAAGATCTTACAAAGATCTTACCAAGGTCTTACCAGATCTTACCAAGATTTCACCAAGATCTTACCAAGGTCTTACCAGATCTTACCAAGATCTTACCAAGATCTTACAAGATCTTACTAAGATTCTTGTAAGATCTTACCAGATCTTACCAAGTTTCTTGTAAGATCTTACAAGATCTTACCAATATTTTTGTTAGATCTCACAGGATCTTACCACGATTCTTGTAAGATCTTACAAGACCTTACCAAGATTCTCACAAGATCTTAATATGAGATCTTATCAAGATGTTTCTCATATTCTGCTAAAAAACACTACCAAAATAGAAAAAACTTTAGAATAACATTTTATTAAAACAGAAATCCTATTTTTATTACAAAGCAATGAACTATTTATACAACTTTGAAACTGAAAACAAGGACACTACTACATTGTTCCCGAGTAAAATTAAAGCGTGATGCACCTCTTGGCAACATAATCATGGTATTCCAAATTTTGATTAATGGAAAAAAAATACCACTTATTTTACTAAAAAATATGAAGGTAAGATAAAATATTATTTGAAAGAGACTACTTCAAATGCATAATTCAAAAAGCTGCCACATATTATTGTTACCCTTGTAGAACCAGACACTACGTGTAATCTAGTATGTAAATCCTATGTAACAACCATACACGTATGTAAATGGTGTTATGATACACATTATGTAACTTCGATATAGAGGTCTTATTCAAAAGCTATTTTATACATATGCCTTATCTGTATATTTTGAAAGGAAATGCTATGTTTTAGCTAGTCAAATGGAACCTTTACATAGCATATGTAAAGGCTATGTTATGGGACGGTTTTTTGTGTCCAAAAATAAAAATAGTTTCAACACAGTTTCTACATAGATTCGAAACAGAAAATACA
>NW_027179714.1:517108-522108 GCF_036669935.1 Montipora foliosa | reverse complement strand
AAACAGCGAAAAATTAAGGGGGCAAGAAAAACCTGAAGAAAACGAATACCCAAGAGAGGCAGAGGAAGGTGAGTAACTTATGTTTATCGAAATAAATTACAGCATCATTGAGTATGGTTACATGTACATCAAAAATTTAATCAAGGTGATGTCATCTTAGCAGTCTCTATTGTTTGTGCTTGACCAATAACCGTACGTCGCTTGTGAAGCGGTCAAACAATAACAAGGAATTCACCGAGTGTGCTGGATTTACAGGCTTATTCAATTCTTTGCCTCTTTTTACTGGGTTGCCAGTATGGCAAACCCAGTAGGAATCTGAAGAGGTAGTTGCTAAAGAAACTGTGGTGCTGCGTCGGTGGGGAAGTAGTATACAAAAATTTGGTTTTATGAACGGAGTTGATAATGTAAATTGGCCACCGTACAGAGATTCTAAAAGCTGACGTTTCGAGCGTTAGCCCTTCGTCAGAGCGAATCCAGCGTTTATTTCGTCGTTTTTTACTGGGTTGCCAAAACCAGTCGGAATCTCGGTTTCATTTCGTGGGTTTCTTTGTTATTTTTTTCCGTGTCGGGAAAAGTCTTGCCTGTCACTCCCCTGCTAAGTGGTGTCTTTGTGCATAGAGTCTTCTGTGCGTATTTTGTTAGGTTTGAGGAGGCTGGGGTAATGCGTAGCTTGCTCTGCACAATTAACCTGTAATGGCGTCGAAAGTCATTGTAACGCGAATAGCTTTTAAGTACATCTTTAAAGAAAATATACCAACATGGAGCTCAAGAATGGAACGTCAAGACAGGCGGTGAAACATAAAGATCTGGAGTCTTAAAAAAGCGACGAGTAATGGACTTCGACGGCGTGAATCTTTCGCTCGTCGAGCCGAAATCAAAATATGCTGTACTTCTAATATTTCGCCAAGGTGGTGTTACGTACAACACTGACACCAAATGGAAATTTCTCTGGTAACTTACGGGTTCAACAAAGGCAGAGAAGGAATCGAACACCACAAGTAGTGTGATCTCTGTTGTGTGTCTCACAGTGTTTACTGAAGTCGCATCTATTTAAAGTTTGCCCGTTTGTCTGGCAAGTAACATACATTTTGTACTCAACTCTGCAAAGGTTAAAAAAAATTGGAAATGTGACAGTGAAAAATTACTTGAATGAAAGCTTGTTGTCTCTTTTGTGCTTTTACGGTCAAGGTTCTTTCGAAAAGGGTTGAATGTGAACTGTCAGAAATTTATTTAATTGCATATGCTTTGTGATTGTGTCTTTCGCTTGCACGCACGCAACTGAAATAGGAAGGGTTTCTTGCCTCTTATAGCAAATATGTTGCTTGTTTCAAGAAATGTTTCGGAGGAAAATATTTCTGTGAAATTTCCAGCTTTTGTAAATTTATCATGTTGTGTAATTTTCGAGCTTAGCAAATTTGCATACATGTGCTGAAATGTGATACGGGGAGAATTTTTGTGGTAACGCATAAGTCACGAAAATAAACAGGTCTGTTGGAAGCGTTTTTGAGTTTCAACAAAATGACCCCCAAAATCGGCAAAAGATTGTGACGCTGATGAATAATAAAGTTGCTGCTATTACCAAAACGATGAAATTACCTGGTGATAAATAACCTAGTCTTGGAGAGTAAATTTTTGATTTTCCAGAAACAATGGTCAACCTCTGAGAGTTGGGCGATTATGATCTTTGTGTTGAATTCGCACCTTTCTTGTCAAAATTTATAACAATCGAAAGAAAAAGAAAACTAACAAAAACAAAAACCCGGTAGCTTGGCATCATTTGACACAGATGCTTCACTGTTTCGCGAGTAAACATGCCTCGGTAAAATAACGCGGTAACTTGATCACTGCGCCCGCTGAATACGATGTGCGATTTACTCGTTGCAGCCAAACTTGTACAATTACAACAAAACAACTAAAATCTCCCAAACTGTTTTTCGCTGATGGTAACTTTTTATATTCGTGGTTCAAAATTAATGTTGTTTTCATGTCGTAGATTTTGTTACCGATGGCAAAATATTTTATGCTCGATCGACCGTCCTGAAACTTCCTTCTGCTCTTCTTAAAAATTGTGTATCCATATTTATTTACTTTTACATCAATATTTGTTTTGCATAAAGCAAGCTAACAAAATCTGTATCCTGCTTGGTTCGCATTTGATAGCATTAAAATATAATTTTCGGTCCTATGCTTCTGTTACTGAGTGGTATATTTCTTAGGTCGCCCATCCAGATACTAACCCCGCCGAACAGGCATGAAATCAGCTTTTAACTTTTGTTTACAAAGCTGTCAGATGCTGTCGGTACACGCTTACACTTGTGGTGGAAAGAAGTTGCATGATCAACATGTCCGCCCAGAAGCCAATGTTTCTCGATTCCCTGTTATTTTCTTCAGTCTCTCTGGGTTCAGTACTTTGCTAGTAACCACATGTATTCTCAAGGGGCTATTTAACTAAGACTTCTACCATGGCGCTACAATGATAGACAATACCAAAACAATATCGTGTACTGTTAGACCTACATATTAGGCAAAGACAACTGTCAACATGTCATCCCAGAAGACAATGTTTTTCACTTCCCATTTATTTTCTTCAATCTTTCTGGGCTCAGTACTTTGCTAGTAACCACATGTCTTCTCAGGCTATTTACTCAAGACTTCATGGCACTATAATGATAGACAATACCAAAACAATATCGTGCACTGTTAGAGCTACATATTACGCAAGGACAACTTGAATCTCCTGGAAGACAACACACAGCTCAGTTGACATTATGGAATAAATCGCTTTGTTACTTCACTACCACACGTAAGCAATGCGTGTCATTTTTTTTAAAGAGGACAGGAATTTCTTCTTTCTGACAAATGAATAATTAATAGGCCAGTAGCCAGGTTTTTAACTTCCGAAAAGGATCTATTTCGTCGAACGAACGTGTGAGGACCTGTGAGGACCTGTGAGCCTTAAGGGCCTCTGCTGGTATGACTTCTGGGTGACCCCTTAAATGGTCTTAATGACCCCCCAACTTGAAAAAAATTGCCTTGAACGCTGCACGTACCACAGGCAACCCAGTGTACCCTCACAGAGGGTCTAGTTAATTTTTTCCGTGTGGGTAAAATTCTTGCCTGTCACTCCCCTGCTAAGTGGTGGCTTTGTGCATAGAGTCTTCTGTGCGTATTTTCTTAGGATCGAGAGGGTAGTGGGAAATGCGTAGATTTCTCTGGTGGACACAGTAGAACGATGATTAACTTAACCGGCAATGGTGTCGAAAGTCATGTAACGCGAATGGCGTTTTAGTGGATCTTTGGACAAAAAAAACCCTTATGAAGCTCAATAATGGCAAGTCAATTGGATATACAGGTGGTGGAATCTTAAAAGCGACGGGTAATGGACTTCAACCACAATCTATCGCCCGTCGAGCCGAAATCAAAGTGAGCTGTATTTACTTGAAGTATATGGTAATTTCGTTTCTTGCCTTCACGCACGCAATTGCAATGAAATAGGAAGAGGTTCTCGCCTCTAAGAGCACATATGTTGTTTGTTTCAATAAATTTTTCGGTGGAAAAGGATTCTGTGGTATTTTCTGCCTTTGTGAATTATAATATCATGTTGTGTATTGAATTTCCGAGCTTAAGGTTGAAATGTGATATGGGAGAAGTTTTTTAGTATTGCTCTGTAAGCAGGAAGGGTTCACAGGCCTGTTGGAAGCGTGCTTGAGTTTCAACAAAATGAGCCCCAAAATCAGTGAAAAATTGTGACGCAGATAGCTGCCATTTCCGAAATGATGAAATTACCTGGTGATAAATAACGTCGAACGCGTCTTAGAGAGTAAATCTTGACTTGGCATAAACAAGAGTTGGGCGATTGTGATCTTTGTTTTGACTTCGCTCATTTCATTGTCAAACTTTATAACACTTGACAGAAAAAGAAACTTAAAAAAACCCGGTATCTGCCTTCATTTGACACAGATGCTTCACTGTTTGGCGAGTAAACATGCCGCGGTAACTTAATCACGGCGCCTGCTGAATTCCGGCCATGTCACTTTCGATTTGGCGATTTATTTGAACGTAGCAAAAATCTCTCAAAATGTTTGTCGCTGATCGTAACTTTTTATATTCTATATTCACGGTTCAAAATTAATGTTGTTTTCATGTCGTAAATATGTTATTCTCGATCGACCGTCCTGGAGACTTCCTTCTGCTCTTTCTAAAAACTGTGTATCAATAGTTATTTACTTTTGCATCAATATTTGTTTTTGCATAAAGCAAGCTAACAAGATCTGTACCTTGCTGAGTTCGCATTTGTTAGCGTTAATAGTATTTTCGGTCCGATCCTTCTGTTTTATGAGGGGTATATTGTTTTGGTCTCCCATCCAAACACTAACCCCGCCGAACAGGGTTAACCTCAGTGAACTTCAGTGAACGGCATAACAAAGCTGTCAGATGCTCAGAGGGCACGCTTAAACTTGTGGTGAAAAGAAGTTTATCAACATGTCAGCCCAGCAGCCAATGTTTCTCACTTCCCATTTATTTTCTTCAATCTTTCTGGGTTCAGTAGTTTGCTAGTAACCACATGTCTTCTCAGACTATTTACCCAAGACCTCTACCATGGCACTACAATGATAGACAATACCAAAACAATATCGTGCACTGTTAGAGCTACATATTACGCAAGGACAGATCTGTTTCGTCGTACGAACGTGTGAGGACCTGTGAGCCAAAGGGCCTCTTCTGGTATGACTTCTTAATGACCTTGAAAAAAATTGTTTGGAACGGTGCACGTACCACAGGCAACCCAGTGTACCCTCACGGTGGGTCTAGTCTCTCTCTAACATTACTCGCTTTTGGCAGTTTCGAAAAGTAGACATAACAAGCGACAGAAAAACGTATTTTTTTTTTTTTTTACTTCATTGGCACTTTAAGAAGCAACCAAGAAACAAACACACTAAAAATATTTTAAAACTACAAGAAAAAACCCAGAAAGGACACTTCAAAGACCGACTAAATGA
>NW_027179714.1:487108-494608 GCF_036669935.1 Montipora foliosa | reverse complement strand
TTTCTATTGCTTCCGTGAAAAATCGCCGGCAGATGTGACCAAAATGCCGGCTGTCGCAGGCAGCCGGGTGCTATTTTGAAGCCTGACTGCTCTGAGTTCCTTTCTAATATGCCTCATGCAGAGACTGGAAAAGTATTGTCTTAACCTTTTATCGTTTCGCTTTGTTTGTAGCAAGCTCCAATTGCTTTTTCTCAATGCAAATATCAAAACACACGATCTTTTTGACCCGAGTTTAAAACTCGAAAATGCTAATGAGGAATTCCTTTACCGATAAAATTATCGGATCGGATCGCCCAAAAGAAACGAAAACAAAAGGCATTGTGTACAAGGTTAAATGCCGATCGTGTGATTTCACATACATTGGGGAAACAAAGAGATCATGGAATTCACGTGGCGGGGAGCATAAACCAGGAACTAATAATAACAAAGAGTCGGCAATAAAAGATCACGCCGAAACCACTGACCATGACATTGACACTAGCTATGTGGAAATTCTAGAAAAGAATGTCAATAATTGGCACAAAAGAATCTTCTTGGAATCATGGCACTCCACAATAAACAAAAATGCGGTGAACGAACGGAAGCCTTTCCCTTCTGTCTATAAGACATTATTGAAGCCCTAGGGGATAAAGTAACTTCTTATTTTAGTTTTAGCATATTACTCTCGAACAGCATATTTTAGTTACTCTGATGAAGACCGCAGTTGCAGTCGAAAATTCAGTTTTTAATAATTTTTATCTAGATCAGTTTCAACGTTTTTTTAAACACCTTTTATCAGATAAAATTATCGTTACATCACAAACGAAATGATTCTGAGAAAAAAAACGACCTTTATTGAAGCGATTTGTCATAATTTTGAAAAAGGTCGAGTCGACTTTTTTCAAGATAACCCAAATGTAATCCATTTCAATCTTTTTGGGCTTTTTGGAAAAAGGAAAGGAAAGCAACTTATGTGTCTAGTCATTCTAGCGCTGGAGTACTAATTGGGGACACTGTAAACTGAAATTAACAATTAACCCAAATCAAGCCAAATGTTCAGGAGATGGGAAAACCAGAGTACCCGGAGAAAAACTTCTTGGTGCAGAGTAGAGAACCAACAAACTCAACCCATATGGTGTGAGGCGAGTGCTTTTATCACTGCACCATCCTTGCACCCCAAATCATGGAGTTATATCATTTTGAGTGACATAGCCCCGTTAAAGAATAAAGGAGTGAGTTTCACTCAGGAGCGTGTTTTGTTATCTTTGAATTGATATTATTATCAAAGCTCAAATAAGTAAAAGACCTCTAAACAGGACACATTACCAAATAATTTAACCTGTAAACGTTTGAGCCAAAGGGCCATTGCTGGCATGACGTCTGGGTGACACCTCAAATTGTTTACATCACCTTCCCCTCCACTCAAAAATTACTGGAACGCTACAATTCAATACCACCCAACTCAGTGCCTTCTGTTTTTGTTACCATGTACCACAGGAAACCCAGTTTACGCTCATGGAGCGTCTAGGCTTTTTTACAATTCGGGTTTGAGTGGTTAATTAGGTGCTGCGTCATGATATTGAACTACAACTGGCAATATATTTTTTATACAAGCAAAGTTAACGACAAATGGTGAAGGTTTACAGGTAAAAGAGGCCAAAAGTCACTGACTTAAAGTACAACCTCTTTTAAACAGCTTAGCAGTTGAATCACTGTAATTTAATCATACAGGGTCTTAGACGGTACAAAGCAAGAGATAAATTCAAAGGTAGACAAGAAGGCTGTGCTTCGGGGAATTGGAGAGGGGTACACCTCACTTTTGAAATTTTGAAAGGGTATTGTTTTGTATTAAACCATGTACATGTTATAGGATACTAATTAGTGTATCATGCATGACTAAACCTTCTACAACCAGATCTCTTATAGCCTTAATGAGATGCTGCCGGGCCTGCTCCTTTTTGGGATGTGAGAGATGTCCTCAAATAACCCAAGAACAGCACTGACAGTAAGAGTCTGATCCCTTGCAACAAAGTACGGCTCCATCATTTTTCTGTGAGACATCAACAGGTCTTGGATACCCAAACGTTTAAACCAGCACACAAGTTGTCAAGAGCTACTTTTCTCTTTAGAATAACTTCATGTACAATTAATTGCCATGTTGCGAGGCCTTTATTTTCCAAGGTTAAAACACGCGCCCATCTTGCTGACAGCAGTGCATTTGTTTGATCATGCCCATGCAAGGCTGTTTCAAGTTCCTCATTAGAGCTTGCCTTATTTACCTACAGTAAAATGATGTGCCAAGGTTTTAAAAGTAATCACAATACAGTACAATCAATATTATAGTCTAGATTCTAAGCACAACCTTACGTTTTTTCATAAAAGTGTTTTACTTTAAACCAAAAGTGTTTTTTCCCTTTTTAGGATCTGAGAGATGTCCTCAAATAACCCAAGAACAGCACTGACAGTAAGAGTCTGATCCCTTGCAACAAAGTACGGCTCCATCATTTTTCTGTGAGACATCAACAGGTCTTGGACACCCAAACGTTTAAACCAGCACACAAGTTGTCAAGAGCTACTTTTCTCTTTAGAATAACTTCATGTACAATTAATTGTCATGTTGCGAGGCCTTTATTTTCCAAGGTTAAAACACGCGCCCATCTTGCTGACAGCAGTGCATTTGTTTGATCATGCCCATGCAAGGCTGTTTCAAGTTCCTCATTAGAGCTTGCCTTATTTACCTACAGTAAAATGATGTGCCAAGGTTTTAAAAGTAATCACAATACAGTACAATCAATGTTATAGTCTAGATTCTAAGCACAACTTTAAGTTCTTTCATAAAAGTGTTTTACTTTAAACCAAAAGTGTTTTATTTTAAACCATTTTTTATTAAACTTCCGAAGTATCGACGTGATTTCGCAATTTACAAGACTCGACATTTTCGTGACATTCAAGACGTCTTGGTCGGTCTGCTACTCCTTTGTGGGCACATAAGTAGTCATCCTGGTCCTTCCACTGCTTTATATCAAGTTAATTCTACGGCGTTGACAAACAGAGAAGGCTCGCAAGATCCTGACGGGGTTCAATCTGTAATTCATCTTACTCGAAGCACTCGGGCGTATCCGTCATCTAAACCGTCTCTTCAATTTTTCTACCAAAATGTGCGAAGTATCATTTCCAGCAATAAACTTCGTGAGTTCCAGGATATTGTTTATTCTAATGGCTTTGACATCGTTGCTATCACCGAATCCTGGTTGACTCCAGTTATTTCAGACTCTGAGCTTTTACCTTGGGGTTACGACATTTATCGATGTGAAAGGGTCATCAATAGTTCAGAAAAAAAAATTCATAATGACACTTAGTAACCGTCAATTGACACTTATAACTGACAATTGACACTTATAAGTACCAATTGACAAGTTTCAATTGCCAGTTATAAGTGTCAATTGCTACTTATAAGTGTCAATTGCCGCTTATAAGTGTCAATTGTCAGTTATAAGTGTCAACTGCTACTTATAAGTATCAATTGCCGGTTATAAGTGACAATTGCCAGTTATAAGTGTCAATTGCTACTTATAAGTGTCAAATGCCAGTTATAAGTGTGAATTGCCAGTTACTATCGTTGACAGTTGGAAGTGTAAATGCCAGTTATAAGTGTCAATTGACAGTTACTAAGTGTCATTATGAAATTTTTTTTCTGAACTATTGATGGCCCTTACAAGCCACCGTAGTAATCATCTTCGCTGCAATCAAATTTTCTTTAATGACTGTGTGGAAATGGAATATGCAGCCATCGAATTAAAAACAAACAATTCTGGCAAATTGTTAATTGCTGTTTTCTACAGGCCCCCCTCTGCCCCCACTGAGTGGCTTCATGGTTTTATCAGAATGCTCAACAACTGTTATTATGATAGGGTTTTATTTATTGGGGATTTTAATCTCCCTGATATTACTAGGATTGAAGATTCTAGTTTTTGCCCTAGCTCTGAGTCTGCTGTGTTTACATTTTGTGAAGAACTTGTTTCGCATAATTTGTTCCAGTTGATAGATTCTCCGACTCGAGGAAACAATTGTTTAGACCTTTTCATTACCTCAATTGTTGAGGGCGTTTCCAACATCGTTACTACTGGTTGTGATAGTGTCGCTTTGTCCTCGGATCATTGTGCGTTGACGTTTACCATTCACTTCTCTTCACGCATACCAGCTAATAACAACAAAGGGCTTCGATTTAACTTCAAAAGAGCGGACTTTGATGGTTTGAGATCTTCTCTACGCAACGATTCTTTTTTCTCTTCCTTTTCTCCCTCTGAAATTGAAGATGGATGGTTTGAGTGGAAATCATCGTTTCTATCTCATGTCGAGGAATTTGTTCCTAAAAGAAAACCGCGCAAGTTTACTACACCACCTTGGTTTGACGGCGAACTTCTTCATGCCATCAGAAAAAAGAACTCTGTGAGGAAAAAGGCTCTGAAAAGGACAGCAACTTCCTTTGGGACAAATTCCGAACACTTCGCAAAAATGTTAAATATATGGCGAGATCTAAACGTTCTTCCTACATAAAGGATCTATCTGATACTTGCTTTAAGCACCAAAATCGTCTCTGGAGTTATGTTCATCGTTTGACAAACCGTTCCCATATTCCAGATGCTGTTAAGCACGACAATATTTCTTATTCAAATCCAAACGATAAAGCGGTCGTCTTTAATAATTATTTCTTATCGTCATTTAATACCAACAATATGTTGGGCGATTTCCCATCTACGCCTTTCACTGACGACGTCATATCATGTTTACAGCTGTCTAATGAGGACGTATTGTCGGCCCTGAAATCGCTTAATCCCAGCAAGTCGCCAGGATCCTGATGAGATCCATCCTCTACTTCTGAAAGAGTGTGCTCAGGATCTGTCCACCTCTCTATGCACTTTGTTTAATTTGTCTCTGCGTCAAGGGAAGTATCCTTCTGAATGGAAATTAGCGAACATTTCTCCAGTATTTTAGAAGGGTTCCAGGTCCTTAGTCTCCAACTACCGCCCAGTATCGCTGTTATCAATTATCAGCAAACTGTGTGAACGCTGTATGTTGAAGAAGTTGCTACCCAAACTTATCCATCACCTGTCTTCCATGCAGCATGGGTTTGTACAAGGGAGATCGTGTGTTACCCAGCTGCTCTCTGTGTTACACGATATGGGCGCATCTCTAGATGCTGGCGAAGAGATTGACGTTGTTTACTTAGATTTCAGTAAAGCCTTCGATTCGGTGCCGCATATTGGTCTGCTTCATAAATTGTCCTTGTTTGGCATCCAGGGCTCCCTTCACGCTTGGTTTACCAACTACTTATCTTCAAGATATCAGCGTGTCCAGGTGGATGGTGCTTACTCTCCTTGGGTATCAGTCACATCTGGTGTGCCTCAGGGTAGCCTACTCGGGCCATTTCTGTTTTTGCTGTACCTGAACGATCTTCCGGATGTTGTCAGCAATTCCACGTCCATAGCGCTCTTCGCTGATGATGCAAAATGTTCATCCGTTGTGCGCACTCCTGACGATTGTCTAACTTTGCAAAGAGACTTGAACTGTTTATACGACTGGACTACCCTTTGGGGTCTTAAGTTTAATACTAGTAAATATGAAGTATTAAGAATATCTAGAAAGCGCAGTTCTTCATTGCTCAACCTTGCGGTCAGTCCCTATACCCTGGATGACTTCCCATTAGGTGCTGTTGCCACCCAAAAAGACCTTGGGGTCACGGTCACTAATACTCTGTCGTGGGGTTTCCACATTTCCAGTGTCGTGGCCAAAGCCAACAGAAAGCTTGGCTTTTTGCGGCGGCACTTCGGCAGTGCGTGTTTAGGGGCTAATCGCAAAAGGTTGCTTTACCTAGCATTTGTTCCATCTCAGCTTGGCTATGCCAGTGAGGTTTGGGCCCCTCAGTCTTGCATCAGACATTTAAAATTACTTGAAGGTGTTCAGAGACGTGCTACACGCTATATTCTAGGTTGTCACCGGGATCCTAATTCTCGCCCTAGTCATAAATCTCGCTTAGTATCTTTTAAATTTGCTACCTATTTCTTACTGGTTGGAATGCCGCGATCTTCTTTTTCTCTACAAGGGCGTCAATGGTTTACTTAATTTTCCGCTTAGTAACTTTATTAGATTTTCTACTGGCCGCACTAGAAGTGCTGCCAGTTCTTTAAATCTTCGTCATTTCCTCCGCTTTCGCACATCATTATTCAAGGATTCCTATTTTATTAGAATTGTTTACTTATGGAATGATTTACCCCTGTCAATTAGGCAGACACCTTCTATTAAGTTATTTAAAACTAGGCTATATGAGCACTACTTTAAAAAACTGGATTGTGACTTTGAAACCGATAGAATTAGAACCTGGAAAAATATTTGTCCTAACTGTCGTTCAATAGGGAGACTTAATTGTTGTTAATGTTTTTTATTTATTTATTTATTAAGTTTTTTGTTATCTTTCCCCCCCCCCCCCCCCTTTCCTGAAAAACATGGGCCCTGGAGCAATTAAAAGGGGTCAAAATTTCAAAAGTTAGTTACTTTCGGGTGAAAGGAGTGTAACTTTTTCGCGGCCATTGCATTTTTCACAGAACCATGAGGAACCAATATGAGTCAGCAATCAAGAAGGTCAGTTGACCATCCAAGATGCGGGATATACCTCATATATGGTATTGAGTGGTCTACCAATATGGCGACATGACGCTGAACATTATTTTTGCAAATACAATCTTCTAAGGTTTAGAGATATTAAAAAGGATACTGTTATATTGGGCAGCCACAAATGGTTCACATTCTTACGATCTTTTGAAGAAAAGGTATTCGACTATCTTTTGAAATTTACTGCATCTCATTTTTACATCTGAAAGTCTGTACAAAGTGCGCATGCACCAAGCTTTCAATGCGCCATTTCCTTTATTTCTGCGGGGATCCCACAAGGCCGCAGCCAGGTAAGAACACTGGTAAAAATGCTCCAGTACCTCTTCAATGAACCTCTTCAAGTCAGAGTCTGGTATATCTTCCACAGTGCATTCCTTTGATGCTCCATCTACATCACAAGTTGTGATCTAAGAATGTATAACCGGACTAAGGCAAGCTAAACTAAGGTCTAGGTGGGACTAAAGATGAGCACAAATCTTTCCAGCTAAGTAGAAAAGGTTGAAATGTACAGCATCAGCATGGTACTCAGGAACTTTCCGATCAGCATTCCCCTGAAATAACTTTGCATATGAAGAAAATAACTTCTTATTTAAAACAGAGCCAAATTCCCGACGCAGTCCCCCAGGTTCACCAGAAAATCCGACTCTTACGGAATTCTTTGGGTTGAATTTGGGTTGCTTGAAGAAAACCAGACAGTCTTCCTGCAAATTCTCCCGCTCCACAGTTAACCTATTGCATTCTTCAGTGTCCAGTTGTCTTTTATGTTTTACCAAGATGTCTTTAAGAGTTGCATCTAAGGATTAAGAAACTGGACATGTAAATCACAACAAAAACTTTATGAGGAGGGGAAGA
>NW_027179714.1:467108-474608 GCF_036669935.1 Montipora foliosa | reverse complement strand
TGAGTTATTTCGTTTCATTTTAAACTGTTCAGTTAGCGTTTCCTTTCTCAAACACAAAAATACCCATCAATCAGCATAAAACAATGTCCTTAGCCATTTTGGAATAAAGACACTATTTTTACCTCGTTTCCACGGTCCAGTGGTCATTGTCACCACCTATAATGAAGATAATCCGAGTGCGGATATTCACTACATACTCATTCGAACATCATGAGAAACGCAATGTTAGGCTGATGTAAGAAAGACAGACTTCTCTCTTTTCTTCTCTTTAGTACTAAATTGACCATATACCACTGTATTTTTGCAGGCCCGTGTTTAGGCTAATTGTAGCCTATTCAAATGTGAATAAAATATTGTTTTTTAGGGGAAAAGTAGGAGTAAAGACAATATTAACTGAAAGTTTAAAAAGCAATTCTTTATCTTTTATAATGAAGGAATAGATATATAAAAAGTGAATACGATCCAGAACCCCATTTATCGTTTTCCTTTGCCAAGATTCCTAATAGTAACCACAATGCTTTGGGTCCAAACTAATTTGTATATCATCTCCCCCATTTTGTTTCATCTTAGTGGATATTTCTTAGTGGATAAGGTTTATCCCCAGTCCCAATCCGGTTATCGCGAAAACAGAAGTACCATTGACGGAATCTTTACCCTGAGAAAACTAATGGAGAAAACCAAAGAACAACGTCAAAACTTGTACATCGTTTTTGTCGACTTTGCCAAGGCATTCGATACAGTAAACAGAGAATTTCTGTTTAAAATCTTGGGAAAACTTGGTTGTCCTCCAAAATTTACCAGGCTGATTCACAGTCTCTACTCTCAAGTTCATGCTCGTCTCATTGTTGATGGAATCCTGACCGAACCGTTTGAATATAACAGTGGTGTGAAACAAGGTTGCAAGTTAGCGCCCACATTGTATGGAATCTATGCTGCCGTACTTCTCCTACTCGCATACGAGAATGTTGGCCACCAATTCAGCATAAAGATCAGGTTTCGGTACGATGGTGATCTCTTCGACTTGAGGAGACTGAAGGCCAAAACTAAAACCTTTATCGACTTCATCAGAGAAGCGCAGTATGCTGATGACATCGCAATCTTCAGTGACTCAGCACTTGGACTGCAGACTTTGCTCACAGCCTACAACAGCATGGCAAAACGGATGGGTCTGTCTATAAACATCAAAAAGACCGAAACCATGTGCATTGGTCCTGAAGAACAGTTCTTTATCGATGGCTTGCCAATCAAAAGTGTGAACCGTTTTAAGTATCTCGGGATTATTGTTACCAGCGATTGCCAGTGAATGCTGAGCTCATCACGCGTATACAAGCTGTATCATCTGCGTACGGTCGGCTCCGTGAACGTGTCTTTGACTCCCACGACCTTACGCTCTCGACAAAGCTGAAAGTCTATGTCCAATATTTGACGCCACTCCTCACATACGGTTGTGAAACCTGGACACTGTATCGATACAACATCAACCAGCTCCGTACAGTTCAACAACGGCATTTGAGAAAGATTCTTCGTATCAAGTGGAGCGATTATGTGAGTAATGAAGAGGTGTTACGGCGAGCAGATGCTGAGGACATCGAGGTCACGCTTATCAAAAGTCGTTTACGCTGGCTTGGTCATGTCTCAAGGATGGATGACGATCGTCCCGTGAAGGCCCTCATGTACGGCGAGCTCGATAAAGGCACTCGTCCTGTTGGTCGACCGAAATTGCGTTACAAGGACACCTGTAAAAGTGTTCTTAAGTCTGGAAGAATCTTAGATCGATGGCAAGATTTGGTTGTCGACCGACCACTCTGGAGAAGAACCATTGGAAATGTTTGTGGAATTGTGAATGCAAATCGAATTGCAACTTACCAACGACAAAAGGAGCACCGAGCTCGAAAGAAAGCTATAAGTGGAAATTGATTGAATAGAATTTATTTTATTATGTATATTCTAGTGTTTTACCCGTATCGGGTCTAGGCGTATGATTGAGTGGATATTTCGTTGTGCTTGTACTAATTCGAATACATCACTTTTACCGTACCATCTCATAATATGACAATTATACAAAATAAGTTACCTTAATTATATTTACGAAAAAACAAACGAAAAGTGAAGTAAACGCCTACGTAGCTCCTCTAGGTGATGTGTAAGTATCAGGCATCAAGAACAGAAAGATCGATGCTTCATTCCAAGTAAGAGTAAAGGAAGGTGGCAATTTTATGATTAACTTATGTTCCAAAGACAACAGCGAAAAGGTTAAACTGAAGCTAGAGGATTCTTGCCCAACAATTTGAGCGTTCTCTCTTTTACGGAGTCATGGAATAGAAGCCCTTACCAACTGTAAGTACTGAGAACAATTTAGAGTAAGTTTACACTGTAGTACGCTTTCCGTATTCCTGCGTCCCCACATCACAGTTTTTATGTATTTAATGTATGTTTAGCGTATCAGTTGATCCAGAAACATTCAATTCAGAATATAATTTTTTAAATAACGAATATGTTACAGGTTGAAATAAAATTCAGGTTCATTTAATTTCAACCTAGGTTATTATGAACTGTCTAAAAAAGGGTTTTCTCCTTTTTTGGGGCCTGGCTTTTTAGGGAGGATAAAAAAGAAAACGGCTTCCTCCACCTTTTCCTTACCTTCCATTCTTCCTCCACTTACTGTCTCTCTCTTACCTTTCCCCCTTACGGTCCTTACTTACTACCAACATTCCATACCGCTCCAAGGATTCAAACCCTCGCACCACTGGATATCTGAGATCTCTTCTCTTTCGTATGAACCGCTAAGCCATCAAATCAGCAACTGTAATCGTTTATATATTTTTTCTACCAATGAGTTTAGGCTATTTCCAAGCCTTCACGACAACCACCATTTCGCACATGCGTAAATGACATAAAATAAGACTTAGAAAAATTTCAGCTCATCCACAAACCTAAAAGGCCGCCGATGGAACTTCGTGAACAAGTTAAAGGGTGGCAAAATTTATCTGAAGAAGAATGAAAACCGGCGCTCTGATTCTCCAGTGCAACGGAAGCAAAAATTGTTTGAAAGAGATGGGATCTTGATTCTGAAGGACAAATAGTCAAATATTGTGCCAATTAAGTTTATTTACGTCGCTATGCAAAATACACCAGGAACAAGGCATCATTTCTAGTCATGATATAACAAACCGATTTTTGCCGCAAACACAGCGTTCCCACTGTGAAAAAAAGATGGTGGCATGGGAAAATAGAACTACAAAAGATAACCTTTGTAGTTTAATCAAAGGAAAGAACTCGTCTTCGAACCACTGGTGTCGTCATCTTCGAGAAACCGCTTGTAAAAAAACTTAACCATTCACAGAACAATTGCCAAAATGCTGTATGAAGTGGTTTTCGGAATCTCTCTGAAAAAAGAAATCAAAAAGCCACAAATACAGAGCAGGGAAATGGTTAATAATTTGAAAAAGTGGATGAACCAGACATTGAAGGAGAGCAGTGTCTTACACTTGCAGACTAACTCTAAATCACAGTTATTGAGAGCCAACCGCTCAAAAATGGGTCCCGAGACTTAAATTACTGTTTCTCAGCACTATTTGAAATGGGTGCTTAGACTTAAATACTGCTTATCAGCGCTATTTTTACAGTTATCATACACCATTTTGCAGTTATCATACACTAGAAAGGGAAGAAGAAAAAGAAGAAGTTCAAACTTCAGGATTATATAGCGATGAAAATTAATAGAACGGAAATGGCAACACCCCTTCATCCAAATGTGCTACTTGCCAAAATTGTAGAACTTGGAGGGGGATTTGTCAAAATAATCACAAAATTTGGATTTATCACTACAAACAGACTCAGCAAAATTTAAAAAAAGAATTAAAATTCAAAAGAAATAACACTTACAAGAGCCTGTAAGATGGCTTCTGATCAATAAATTACAAAACCCTTTTTCCTGACCTTTCAAAGTTTTGTTTTTACTTGCTTTTGATTATTACGAATTCCATATAAGCAAATTAAACGATATAGCAAATAACTAAGCAAATTAAAAACCAACAATAAATCACGTATGTTTCGGTTCTTTTATTCCTTAGAAGATAATTTAATATTGTTTCCCCCTGCCCTCTAAAGGAGATTCATCAATGAACAATGTCCTTCTAAAATTCCCTGAAAAAGAAAAGCAGAGTTGGTTATCAGGCACAGTATGCCTAACCCCGACCTTAATGCTAACCATTTAAAATCAGTGCTTAGAATTAATAACAACCAGATGCGTTTTTACAGAGTGACTCATGAAAAACGTACGCTAACCATATTCCCTTCCTTCCAGCACCGATTTACTTACCAATATACACGTACTTGCGAAAAACTGATTAAATTTTTGTTCATGTTTCGTACTTTCAATTTCAACCCAGGTTAAAATTAAATTTAACTGGATTGAAATCATTTCAACCTGAATTTCAAATTTACCTGTAACAAATACACCACCAAACCAGGTACTTTGACATCATTGTTCCAGATTTGTAAGGAATTTAAATCAGGCTTACCACAGATGAACTGTTTCAACAGTTAAAACTCTTTGGATACAGGTACTGTACTGTAGTAGAACGATTAGTTTTACCTAATTTAAATAACTTTATTTTGTTTCAAACAGCCTCACAGATGACTGCAATCGTAATGCGACCAATTGGGAGCTCTGCGTTATCTGCCAGGAAAAAGACAAAGAAGGACTTCAGTGCCCCGCGGACTCGAGGCGAGCAGATAAAAGTGCAGGCTATAGAACACTTACAGACATTTTAAAACAGTTTGCTGATCTGGGTTGCATGCCCAAGGACATAAGCTTATCGCAACTAGATGAAGGCGACTGCATTGCGGCTGCATTCTTCAAAGCTCAAAAAAGAAAATCTGAAGCCCAAGACGAACTGTTAGCTGGCGGTAAATTTCCTCGCTCAAACGCATTGGCATACACAAAAGACACTCGTCCACCTTGTTTTTTATGCGAATCTGATAAACAACCACTTCATAGAGTTTCGAAGTTTGGATGCTATAGTTCGGGGATGTGCAAATGTACTGAATGATGAGAAGTTGTTAGCTAAGCTTGTTGGCGAGGATTTGATTGTTCTTGGGGCGAGCTACCACGCCTCTTGTCTATCTATGCTGTACAGGAGTACAGACTATGCAAAAAGAGAAGCCGTTCCTGAAGATGAAAAGCCACATCGTCTAGGAGGTATTGCCTTGGTGGATCTCGTGACGGTTACAGAGGAGTCGCCCACGAATAGCGGGGGAGAGCTACCTACATTTAAGCTAGCAAACCTAGAGAAGATTTATACCAATCGCCTGCAGCAGCTAAGTATGGAGAACACCACACGACCAAACAGTTCACGCCTTAAGGAACCAACCTGACAATAAGGGACGCGATGTTTATTTGGCATTTGGAGGGGACTTTGGGAATGGACTTCACAAGATCCCTAAAGACGTTTTTGATGATGAGGGCATACACCTTGCGAAGGCAGCTGCGATTGTCCGTAAAGACATACTTGAAAATAAGTATTCATTTAATGAGTCTTTCGAACGAGACTGTCAACTGCATTCTATTCCAGCATCCTTGTTGTCCTTTGTTAACATGATCCTGGATGGTCCAAATACCAACACTGAAGAGGGTAGTTTTTCAAAAGGACAGGCTGCTCTTACCATCGCACAGCTAGTACAGTACAATACTTATCTCCGTTGCCGTGAAAGAGACAATAGGGAGTTTAAGCAAAGACGACGACTACGGCAACGAAAACGTCAGTCCAAAATATAACTTAGCGCTATCGGAAGTATTTCACGATTATTCCTCTTGTTCACCTTGTACAATACAGGCGAACTATCCTGTAACTGGATCAGTATGAACGGTTTTAACGTCAAAACAGAAAATGACTGTTTCATTGTTATATCCTCACGTTGTCGTCAAAACCTAAAATTTGGTGATTTCACGTTGTTGTTTTGTGGAGTATGGACAAAAATGCACGGAAATTCTTGCTGCACGTGCAGCACGGTTATTTTTCCTTTTTTAACCAATGATATTCTTGCTTTGTGGCGTTTGCCGTAGCCGTAGCCATAGCCGTAGCAGCGTCTTTGCTTAAACTCCCTAATAAGCGGGAAAGGCGAAATAAATCTCGAGTCTCCTGTTCCATTCAATGTTGGAGTATCTGTACATGCCAAGACACGCAGCCGTGACGTTGTAGAAGTCTTATATAAACTAGGAATCTCTATTTCGTATGATAGGGTACTGAGGATCTCCTCGGATCTTGGAAATGAAGTGTGTCGCCGCTACTGGCAAGAAGGTGCAGTTTGTCCGTCTAACCTTCCTTTGGGTCTCTTTACAACAGCTGCCGTGGACAATAATGGTCATAATCAGAGCTCAACAACATCAAAAGACTCCTTCCACGGAACAGGCATATATTTGTTCCAGCATCCATCGACAGTTAATTACGCCTGGTACTGAACAATCACTGATCAATGTCTCAATAGATACTAGTAGCAACAAATCGGTAAAAAAACTGCCAACTTCATACGCAGAAGTCATTCCGGTACAAGAAACTACATGTAAAGCCCAGCCTCCAGCTAACATATTGGAGACGAATTCAGATGAAAGCTCATTTAATCGCGCCCTTAAAGATGAATCCACATGGTTAGAGAAGGCTAGCGCTATGGTGGTTAACCAAGAAAGTTTGGAAGAGAAAACTCAAGTCTCTTGGGCGGCACTTCACTCTCACCAACCATCCTGTATGCCACCTTTGTCGGTTGCTGTTTCTGCTCTGTTGCCACTTTTTCCTGATCACGCAAAAGCGGTTGCAATGAGAAGACATGCCATGAACGTGATAAAACTGTCCGTAGATAATCTGAATCCCGGTAAAGTCCCGGTCATTGCCATAGATCAGCCATTATATGCTGTAGCAAAAGAAATCCAGTGCAGATGGGCTAGTCAGTAAGGCGAGGATAAATTCGTTGTAGTATTTGGTGGACTCCACACCGAGATGGCGTTTTTGAAGGTACTAGGAGATTTGCTTGAAGGAAGTGGGTGGGCTGTGGTCCTTTCAGATACAAACGTTGCCACGCCAGGAACTGCTAATTCGTTGCTCAAGGTCACAAATGTGACGGGCACTCGAAGGGCTCATCAGAAATCAGCGTGATCCTTATTCCTCTAAAGAAAGCGCATCAGAGGTAAATATATGTCATTTCAATGGTAAAACTGGTGGCAAAATCTTGATGTTTCTTTTTGTTTAAAGATGAGCTGCACTTTGCTGCTTTAACATTTTTAACAAACACCTCACTCAAATCTCAACAAGGTTAAGAATCATAACTTTCGGGGACGTAATCCAGGTGGCTAAAGTTAGAGTATGGAACAACGGCATTCTGTCCCTGAGACTCTACAGAGAAGCTCTGAAAACAGGCTACAGATATATTACTTAATATCGAGTATGGATATGAGCGCGATAAGCAACCACCTCTTGTCTTCAAGCTCTAACTACTCCCAAGAAT
>NW_027179714.1:444608-464608 GCF_036669935.1 Montipora foliosa | reverse complement strand
AATAGTCCACTTTAGTTTTCTTGATCAAAGCATTCACTCTGAGGAATTGTTCCTTAAATCTAGAATAATCACATTTTTGTTTTGAAGAACGCCAACGCCGCTCAAGAGCTCTGCGTTTTTTCTTTTCAGATCGTAATTCCTCAGTGTACCCTAGGGCGGTTGGGCGAAGAGAAATGGTCTTAGTCTTCAGAGGCGCGTGGCTGTCCAACAACGACTTTAATGTAGTGTTATACTCATAAACAAGTTCACCGAGACTGAAAGAAGCAGCATCTCTCACTAGCCTGGTGTCCTCCAACTGACCACAAAACTCGCTAAAATCAATATCACGGATTTTGCGATACGAGATTCGTTTACGCTCGAGTGGTATTTTAGCAAGGTCCAACAAACTGTGTGCGTGCGTGGGAGGCGCGGTTGCCTCATGGTTTGTGCGCTCGACTCCAGATCGAGTGGTCCGGGTTCGGGTCCTGGCCGGGGACATTGTGTTGTGTTCTTGCGCAAGACACTTTACTCTCACGGTGCCTCTCTCCACCCAGGTGTATAAATGGGTACCGGCGAATTTAATGCCGGGGGTAACCCTGCGATGGACTAGCATTCCATCCAGGGGGGAGTGTAAATACTCCTAGTCGCTTCTTGCTACAGAAACCGGAGATAAGCGCCGGCCTGATGGGCCTTCCAGGCTCGTGGCAGACTTTACCAACAAACTGTGTACAGCAAGATGATCCGAGACAAAACGATTATCCACAGTACAGCGGCCAACTAATTTCTCATGAGATCTCGCTATAATCACATCGAGTATGTGACCATTCTTGTGAGTCACTTCAGAGACGTGCTGGATCAAATCAAACGATTCCAGAACTTGTAAGAATCGTCGGGCGTCACAATCATTAGGCTCATCGATATGAAAATTAAAGTCACCAGCGACTAACAGGGCAGTAGTAGTTAGAACAAATCCCTCCAGAAAAGAACTAAACTCCTCCAAAAACATTCTAATCGTGAATCCATTCTCAAGACTAGGTGGAGCTCGGTAAATGACAACAAGCCTGAGATTATGATTGCAAGCTGATGTAATATGAATATTAATGAGTTCAAAACTCCTGTGGATCGTTTGTACTTCCTTCTTGACCTTAAAACATCTCCTGTAAACTAGAGCAACCCCTCCACCGTCGGCATAATTCCTTGGTAACTGCTCAATCTTATACCCTTCAGGACGGATATCACGACAGTAGAATTCGTTCGAAGAATCATCAGTGAGCCACGTTTCGGTAATGGCGAGTAAATCGATATCATGTTCTACAATGTAATCCCTCAGTAACAGAGCTTCTTGCGAATAGAGCGAACATTCAAAAGGACGAATTTCAGAGGTTGTTGGCGTTGCTGGTGATTCAACTGTTGAGGAGCATGGGGGATAGGAATAAGGTTGTTTCTGTTCACTCCATCCACGTGCTCCAGAGCGTAACGAGGCCTTTCAACTTCAATTCGGTTCGATGTAATCACTTTGATTCCACGAATGAAATCCCTTCGTCCAGCCCTACATCCTCTCAAATGAAGCAAGCCAGCTAAATTCAAATCAGCAAAAATCCGTCCCGAAAGCGAATACTTGGAAACGCGTCGGGTCTTGAATAGTTCATTCCTTGAATAGGAAATCTTAGGTCTTGAAGAAACAGTATGCAAATCCGCATGAGTTCTTGTGGTGGGTTCGAAATGTAGAACCCTCGGACCTGGGTTCCGCGAAACGTCCGAAAACACTGTTATGTCCAACAGAGGGTCGTGGCCAGGAATGTGAAGCGAAGTAGATCCATGTTTAGTCCACTTTCTAACTGGATATTGATTTTGACGCCCTTCCTCTGACACGAGATTTATTACTTGAACATATCAAGAGTATTGCATACCAGGCTGGCCACAGCTGGGAACAAGCCCTCGTGCCAAACCGACCTATTCCTAGACCACAAGATTGGGGATGGATATCCGGGAAAGTGGCGAGTGGCAAACTTTTTGGACAACACTGTCAGAAATCACAAAATCATACCAATAGCTAGTAAAGTGCGGCTGTAAGAAGGGTTGTAGAGGAGGCTGTGGCTGTGGCTGTGGCTGTCAGACTGTTAGCCTAAGATGTACAGCTATGTGCAAGTGTGCAAGTGTACCGTTAAAGCCAATCTAAGACTCTTCTGCGATTTTAAACGCTGGTCTCCGAACTAAGCGTAGAGTAAACTTTGTAATGAGACATTACATACCTGTTATTCTTTGTATTATACCGTGTTATAGTCCAAGAGGATTGAAGTTTAGACAGGAGTAAAGACACCAACCACATTTGGCTCAATGGTTTACGCTAATAACACCAACACGATGCCAGGATCACCACATGCATCATCACTGTTGAGTCCAAACTTCTTTCCTTCGCCTCAGCATCTGGACAATAGAAACAGTACATTATGTGTATACCTTGAGAGTAAAGATAAAAGTAAAGAACATCAGCTAGTAAAAATGAAGTTTAGACCCATTTTTTCGATAGTTCTGAGTATGGTACTTTTACTTCCGGTCTACTGGCGGTCATCTTGAATTTGTATCTTTTCAACTGTAATCTATCATTTTTGTACAAACTAAGTTAATATAATGTAAAATATAAATACAGTTACCTTGTGAATTTCCTGACATTTTTCGACCAAGTTATTAAT
The DNA here is from genome assembly GCF_036669935.1 of Montipora foliosa. NCBI lineage: Eukaryota > Metazoa > Cnidaria > Anthozoa > Scleractinia > Acroporidae > Montipora > Montipora foliosa. Next base: position 461,936 of record NW_027179714.1, on the reverse strand, counting down.
ATACAGATATTTTCTAGAAAATGTCACTTTTTCTTCCGGTTCAAAATGGCCACCGTTTTAAAACTTTCTCTAAATGGCCCTTAAAATTACTGCTAACCTTTTCGGTCGCTAATTTTGCAAAATTTTTGAAAGCTACCATAAGATAGCTCATTATATTTGTTTTCTTCTAAAAAAGAAATTTTGTGTTTTGCGTGATTAAAATGTTAATCCCCCAAGGTGTTATGAGATGTCAACACCTTGGAACTCCCATGCAGTTTGACGCGGAATACATCCGGAATGCGTTAACGCCTTCCAAACTAAATTGTGGCATTACATTTTTCAAAAATTCAGAACAATTACGTAAGTTCTTTCGGAAAATAGCTTATTCGAACGGGTCGGAACCCCAAAACCCATCAAAGACTTTACCGAATTTCGGAACCCCCAGACAACTAAAAGACACTTTCGATTCTCGGAACCCCCAAACAACAAGAGGCTTCAAGTAGCCTATACTCGGGCCTGCAAAAGTACAGTCGTGTATCGTTAATTTAGCATTAAAGAAAAGAAAAGAGAAAAGTCTGTCCTTCTTACATCGGCCTTACTTTGCGATTCTCATGATGTTCGACTGTGTATGTAGTGAATTCTTCTCTCTCCCATCCTCTCTTAAAATCACTTGTTTTAATTGTTGACTCGCATAGCGCTTGATAGCGAATGCAGTATTAAAGCGACTTACAAACTGAACGTTTAAAAGAGAAATATTTTTATTTGAATTCTATTTCCAAACCTCTTGTCTAATGAAAAGTAACCTCTGTATGTAAATGGGAGTCGGTGTCAAAAAAATAGTGTTTCGTTTCCGGAATGGTAAGGGCAGGAGAAAAGATAGAATACTGTAGTGTGGGTCACTTGGCCTGTCATTATTTCGCTTCATGTATTGAAACTCTCGAGAAATAAAGATAGAAATGTGAACGCAAACTCTCTGAACGGTGAGAAGCCTGTCAAGGAATATTAACCATTAATGTCACTGTTCCTTGGTATCAACATGCAAAATTAGCTTTTAAACACGTAACGCAAGGTGCAATGGAACTATCGAGACAACAGACGTATTGGCGTTTTTTTGAGGGAAACACTGCCTTGCAGCTGGTTAGCCTATGCGACTTCCAGATTGCGTGACATAGAACAACCTCACTTATCTCCCCAGCACTACGAGCTGAGTGGTAAACAGGAAGTGCTGGATCGGACAAGAGTATTGGTTAGTAAGCAATGTACAAAGGCAACGAGCCAACAAGCTTGGGGGAAGTCGCTGCGCAGACTTAACCACACCGCACAGGAGCGACCCAGTTTTTTTAAATGACGGCAAAGCGATAAATCCAACCCATCTCCAAAGGGAGAGAGGGGGGAAACTTTGACAAATTGCAAACAGCTAATTGATTTACTATAGAAGACAAACTGCTAAGTGAATCTTGGACGAGTAACTGAGGCTTTTTTAGCTAGACCCTGTCTATTAAAGTACCCAGTCGCACAGGTTCTACTATGTAGCAGGTAAGCATTACACGTGCTCTTTAGCAGTAATGAATGAGTCTTTAACAGATTTGGCCAATGCATGTGTACGTTATAATCTTTGGTCTTAGGGAACAGAGTCTTAATGTCCTCGTTTTATTTACAACAAAACCTTTGATTGTAAGACCTTGAATGGCCGACTACAAAGAACGCGAAGATAACTATCGCGACATGAATAGCCCTTTTAGTACGATCACGTTCCATGAACCGTATTTTACTGATAGGGCAGTAAAATCTCATTTAAAGAGAAGTTCAGATACTTGTTTATGTGCAAAATACATCGAAGCATAAAGTTTACAAACACCTATTTTAACTTCAAATACTTACCCCTGCATAACATTTCAAATTCCGTTTTCCGTAAATCTCATGATTACATGTGTTACATACGAACCATTGAAATTACTAGCTTTACAATCACTCGTGCCTCGTTAATCCAATTTATTACTAAGACTTGTTTGCATTACTAATTAACACGAAAAGGGGTAACTTGGGAATTTTTAACAATGTATCCTTTAATCTAACCCAAAATCATTCAGATATCCAAAACGTCCTATGCATGATCCATTTCCTTCGCTTTTAGGTTTGTCAGCATTATGATTTGCAGTATTTCAGGTTTACGTGTTCACAAGTTTGTTTTTGTATCTCGAAGATGTTTAGATTTCCAATTACAAACTCTGTGTAAATAGTTCACCCTTCTGAGAAAACAAAACGACAACATTCTTTTACAAATCGTACGTACCCGGTATTCCTGATTTCGGTATTAAATTTAACTTTCATTTTCCAAATGGTCTGGACAGCACAAGTGTTGCTAATATTTTTAAAAATACACACACACTTTTAAGTTTAAGGAACATGCTTCGATGTTTCAAACATTATTTTTCATTTACCTGTTCATCCACGCTTTTGGAAAAGTAATAGATACCACGTATTTACATTTAAACGCATACCTGAGGTAGCTCCTATAGTTGTGTTTATGAGCAAGTGGTCTACTTGGCTAGTAATACGATGAAATGTGGATGACCTCGGTACATTGTTAGCCAAATACGTTCCAGCAAGTTTCCTCCTTTTTCTGCTGTTATAAAATAGACGTCTCAGCCTTTTCTCTGTAATTCTGCTCAGTTCTCGGGGACATCCATGTCAATGCACACGCATATCACAACTAAAGTAAACACACTTGTGCTTATCGAGACCTGTATTTCTCCTTTGGAATCAAGTCTTTATTACCATTGAGAATCAATTAACTGTACAGCCTTTCAAACTACATCACATTTATTTTCCAAAGAGCTAATCAGTCTCCACTGATGACATCAAATCTTGTAAAACTAGAACAGAACAGAACTATATACACAAGATGGCAGTGAACACGATCGCTAATATGCGGCTAGTTGAACAAAGGATATAAGCTAGACCATTACAAGAAACAAAACTGTTTAAGAATAAAAAACAAAAAAACGCAATAGACAGAAAACTTATCTCCGCAGTCAATGGTATCATCAGTGAGCGGGAGGCTGTTTGTTCGCAGTAAAAATGGTACAAGCGTGAGGCCATTTGTTCGCTGTGCCAATGTTTTTACTTTGTCTTCAGAAGATTCCAATATGGCATCCATTTGTTTGTGCAGTTATTTTCTTTGTCGCTGTCATTCTCAAAGTAGTTCTAAATAAGGTACCCGCTGCTCATTAAAGAATTTGTATTTTGAATTGTATCACTTTCAATAGTTGCGTCCATTTCAGTTATCGTACATTCGAGTATATTTTTGTTTCATTCAGTTCGCGGAACGACTTGTTTCGAAGCTGACGCTTGACATCTTTTAGTGTGGGTCTACCGCGAAAAGCGTATGAATTCCTTCGTATGTGTTTTGAGCGCCCCAAGAAGAAATCGATTAAGCCAACGCAACGTCGATCTTCAGTAATCCCAAACAACGCATCACAGTGCTCTTCGTGACCTTGGGATACGTGAATTACTTTAAATAATCAATGTAAACAGCGCCACGTGGCTTCTATTGTGCATTACCCAATCAAAACACCGCCACTTGCTTTCTATTGTGCATTGCCCAATCAAACACCGCCACGTATTTCTATTGCGCATTTTGCTGCACAGGAAAAAAATAAAACTGAAATCAAACGTATTTTATAACTCGCGCCCCTACGGGCCCGAGTAATAACAGGTATCACAATGACAATCAGTGGCCAAAAACGTTCTATAACGGTGGTTTTGTACTTCAATCCAGAGACCTTGAATCCTAAACGCGACACTGCTGCTATACACGAGAAGAGAGGGTTTGAACATTTTTCCCTCGACTTAACACACGAAACTACAAATATCATCACTGGAGCCGTAATACTCTAATTCTGATCAGTGTTTAAAAGGACTAAAACCGAAAGAATTACTGTATATTTTTCAGTTTAGCGTACTCGGATTGAAGACGTTTTCTTGAAGAAGGCAATAGTCTGTCTCCATCGGTTAATGAAAATGAGCATAAAATAATGCAGCTCTTTGGGAGCTCATCCACCCAAGGAGTCCGACTAATGGGTAAATTCTGGGGAGAGACTCTCCTTTTAATGATCCTTTCCAGTAATAGATCTTAACAGTGTCGTTGTTGATTTGGAGAACTTTTCCAATAACTGGTATCTTGTCATAGTTTGACAAGTTTACCGCCACAAATGATCCCACCTCAATTGTATCCAAAAAATCATCACTTGCAAGCACAGGATTCTCACGTTCTGTTAGTGGCCTGTATCCTCCTGTGTATATCTGAAGCAATGAAAGCGTGATTAGGTTCAAAAGCATGAGTGTCTACCGAATTGCAGTATTTGGGTCACTTTTATATACGTCCCTCCCTTGTAATCTCCATCCATCTAGTTCTAATCCGACAAATATTGTCTAGCAGTTCAGGGTGATCATTTTATGCCTTGGATAGAGAAACCTTGTTAACTCACAAATATATTCATTCATATGAAGTATCCAGAGATCTTGTATGGGTCACACAAATTACATGTTATATTATGAGCAAGTATTTTACAGTTGTTCATTTCCAGTGCACATCTTGTGGTAAATAACTTCATCTCATTCTGACTCACGAGACAAAAACACACACACGCAGACACACACAGCTCAGTTGCTTCTGTTTCTTTATCACGCATGGCTTGTAAAGTGGATGGAACCGCCACATCTTCGTTAGATGGCCTTATTTTTAGGCAATTCTCAAGAACCTCCAATGGCAATACCCATTCAGTGGGTAACTCAATAAGCTTGGCAAGGTCCTGCAACCACTGCGCCCAGACCTGTGACACTCTTTCTGGATAATTCTCTTCAAACTTCTTGAGATCTCTTTTCGAGGAAGCTGCATCAATCTTGTGCAGGCTCGGTTGAACAAGCCCTGGCCTTCCAGTTGGTACAGACTTGAGAGAGATCATCATTAAAAAAAATTTTCACCCACAACATTAAGCCATCATACCTTAAGTAGATGTTGTGGACCTTCCCATTGCATGTGAGAGTAGTTCCTGTAGAACATGACGCACTTCCCCTGCTCACTTCGTAAACATTTGAAGCAGTTTGGCTGCGTGTGGGAATGCAGCTCTTCAGAAAATGGACCAAGCCACTCTTTGATGTCAAAAACAACTTCAAGCAAAAATGGGAACACCCTGATTATTTGCAAGCCGTTTTTCATGGCCTCCAACAGACCTGCAAAGAAGATTAATGCCTGTGGTTAGGGTATTCGAAACTTTTGTAAGTCATCATTATATATTTTTGCTTCACAAAATATAATTAAATTACACATCCTTTTTTTTGTTGTCCATTATATTCCCCTACTCTGAAAATTCAGCTACAAATGAAAAAGCTCTGGTCCTTCTTTCTTGACAGTAATGAAAAAGTACTATCAGTACATGAATCAGCAAACAGTCTTAGGACATACATGCTAACAGCCGTGATTTTTTTTTGAAGGGTAAAAAAGCTTTAGCTCTGACTAATAATTTATCACATCAAAATTGAGAAGAGAAGCAGCACATTCTGACTAATAATTTATCACATCAAAATTGAGAAAAGAAGTAGCACCTTCTACAGTATAAACATCCATTTGGGTCAAACACTTTGAATACACACCAAAGAACAGATGTCCTCATGAGTGTGGCCAACAGGAAGAAAGTTCAGTCTTATCTAGAGTGAGGTAAACCATAATGACTGCATACATCTCCTTTACAAGGTAATTATTTCTTGCTTGCTTATTTCATGCATCTCCGTATGCATGAAGCTGTAATCAATGGTAATATAATTTTTTTTTTTATATGGTCCCACCAAATGTACATGTAACAGTCCAGAGTTACGACCTAACTAAAACAGTGTTATCAATAAAGTTTCAGAAAATTTCATGTCTTGCCAAATCTCTGTTCAGCACACTGGGTCTTCGTTTTCATGCCACAAAAACTAAGACCAGGTCTTAGTTTTCGTGCAACGAAAGCAAACACCCGGTCTTGGTCTTCGTACTAGTGGGTGTAGTGGGGTTTTCGTAACACCCCTTACTGCACATACCTAATGGCAGCAGTTCACATCCAAAAGAAATCGTGTACATACATCACACTATTACTGATACAGATTTTGAAAGATGTACGTGTAACAGCGTTTGTTTGCAGTAACTTTACCTTTTCGAAAATCTCCCATTCCACAAGAAGCGCGAGAAGCCACAGGACGTATTGGTTCTTATATTCTTTCACACAGATGTCAGTTGAAGGTACAAGACTGGCGGGAGTTGGTACCTCTCACACCACTGAGATAACATATTCAGTAAAACTGATCCAGTCAAGTTTGGGTCATGTGGCCACTGATAGTAGTCAAATGACCCAAATACCTCCTTTCCATTCGGTGACTGTCCACTGTGGAAGATGGCACCAACCAGATGGGTGTCCACTGTTGACAGATTACAAGTTGCTTTTGTCTTGCGACGCAAACGGGGAATGCATGTGGTTTTCCGATCCATGGCTTCACCTATTATTGTAAGATACTTATTCGGGTATCTGCGTGCCTTGTATCTATGCAAGTAGTAAACCCCTCTCTCTTTCTTGTTTAAAAAAGAAGGACATTAATTTTCTTTGATCAGTACCCATGAAGATACATGTGTATGACACTGTGATGGCATGATGCAAAATAGCTGTAACACGATTTGGGACAAAGAGAAATTGAGAATGGTGCTGTTCACACTAACAGGAATAAATTAACATGGACGTTTTACATGCACATAGGCCTTAAAAAATGTTGGTCTTTGGCAAGTGTTACATTGAGCAGCAAAAGATATTACAATAGTAACTGTCACAGTACAATATGTGGTTCCAGCAGTATACGATGTAACCATTTCAGAATCTAGAGTTTCCTTTCTATTTTCCCTTAATTTTGTGGTTGAAAATTCGATGTGTTCGCGATCGTATTCACGTTGAAATGGTGTTAATTCCATCAACATTACAGCCATAGAGATGGCTACCCGCTGGTTGGAAAGAAGAGTAAGCTTGCACATCAAAGTAGACTGACAGTTATAAATTTACCGGTATCTCTTTTATTTTAAGGGATAAGCAATATTATGTAGTTTAGATGGTTTCGAAGGTTCTCTGTGTTCTAATTTAAGACCACCCAATAAAATTAAATGAAAACCATTGCATAACGACAATCGACATCATTCTTTAATTTGCTGATCTTTTTTCGTGAAAATGCGGGGTGTGGGGGGTCTTAAGTGAAATTTCCTCCGTGGTGGGTTATGGATATTGTCTGGAACTACACAATTTACTTTTGAGCCAATAATCATTGGAAATCTCACCAAACTAATTCCATATGCTCATTTAATAGTTTCTCCATCTCATTCCTGGTTTCTTATCATGCATCTTTTCTTTTGCTTCCTTATACCTTGTGCAATCGGTACATTTTGTGAATCTGTTTTCCTAAAGGAAAGAAGAGTGATTCATTAATATCTACCAACTTCATATTCATTCCATTGGATTGTCTTCAAAAGGGAAATTTGCAATATGCTGCATGGATAATTACTGGGCAGAATTAACAAACTTATTATGATCCAATTTTAAACAGTAACTGCACCAATTAATAATTAAATGTTGCAGTTAAAGTGCCCCTTACCCCAAAATATTGTTTTCGCTATAATGAATCTTTGCACCTGTTCGAAATGCATTGCGGCCTTTTTTCCTTTTTCTAACAAATTCTGCCTTTTTATAGGCTTCAAAACTTGGGAAAAACCAGGCATCCTTTGTTCACGACAGAGTCAGAAGGGGAGTGGGTCTATTCCTGATTTGTCCACACAACACAAACTGATTTACATTGCATTAGCTTTTTGTAAACATGCATGCAAAGTAGATTGTGAGATCAAATCAGGAATAGACCCACTCCCCTTTTGCCTATAAAAAGGCAGGATTTGTTAGAAAAGGAAAAAAAAGGCCACAATGCGTTTTGAACAGGTGCAAAGATTCATTTTAGCGAAAACAATATTTTGGGGTTTGGGGCACTTTAATAAATAAAGTGAAAAAAACGTATTCTTTGCCTGTTAATAATGTCATTTATACAGCACAACAATTTAAAAAAATGCAGTTTAGGGATTTTAACAAATGTAATCAATTCTGTACATCACTGCATTCGCACCTGTCCTTTTCATGTAATTTCATCACACACAGTGTTCCGGTACACTTTCCGTCAAAAAATTGTGCTTTGTTGTAACTGTGGTAAACTTTGTTAAGAGCAGTGGTGAATTTCTCTACCAGAGACACAATCGATATGAAGTTCTTGGAGGAACACATCTATCACTGGCCACCAAAAACCTCCATGCAAAACATCCTGAGAACCAGCACTTTTCAGGGAGAATGTGCAGGGTTTATGTTAACCTCTCTGATGAACAGGCAGTTTATTTAGGAGCCATGCATCAATAGTCTTCTATATTTCAACACGATGTTTCATACAGGGAGGAGGTTAGTCAAAGTTTGATTAACATAAAACAAAACTAATACAGGGCAATTTAGCACTGTCACTCACTTAGATTAAATGAACCATAAATTTAAAGCATTGAAACAGAAGATATTGACAAAAGTGTATGTACATCACTAATAGAGCGGTTTTCAATTAAGTGTTGAAAGTAATTAGCGAATTGCATTGGTTTTGCATTACTTCTCTCAGTGATTGGTTCAAAGTTCTCACACCATTTTGTCAACCAATCAGAAATGAAACCAAAACCAATCGTGGCTTGTGCTTGCACATTTTCCCACGCTTTGTGTCGGCTAAGTGTAATTACTTTGAGTTTTGACTGGTTTACTGGATTGTCTCCGTCCTTTTGGATTGGCCAAAGTAATTACTTTTAGTTTTGGTTTTACGACACTCGATTGAAAATCGCCTTAATATAGAGGGCCAAATTACTTTATTCTGCTAATTGGTTAATTAAAGACGGTTTTATTTCATAATTTGGGGCCATATTGCTGACGTGCTATTGGTTGGATCTTCCACAGAGTTTTCCTCTGTTCAGTAACTTTTTGAAACTACCAAGTGAAGGTTGTTAAAACCACATTTGAAATTGTCGTGAAATCCTCGTGTGATGTCGGTGAAAGACTGCCTTATACTGTACGTGACAGTCCATGACAATTGAAATGATGTTGAACTTGAATGGCTTTTGGTGGACAAAATTTTAAATTTGGCTCCGTACATCATCTGGGTACTCTAATGTTCTGGTTGCATCACTGTACTGTACATGAATTGATACATGTGTGCATTAATTACTTGGACATCAAAAGATGCCTTACTCCCCGTGTCAATAATCTTCTTACTTGATGTCCAACCATGCCTCGGGTCTTGCGTTTGAAGATCAAGGAGCGCAATCATTGTTTTTTATGTCTCCCTTCCAGTTTTATAATCATAATGAAAGGAAAATTCAATTAAGCAGATTACCAAGAGCAGACGATGTTTGCAGAAAGCATCATTCTCCAAATTACTAAGTGTGTGTATGAAAAAGACTCTTTTTTCAATTATCCTCAGGTTGAGCGATGTCGTTTTCAGTTATTTGGTCAGGAGAGTATTGCAGGAGATCCACCAGAACCACTAACATCTTGGAGGGATGACTGCTCTTTAATATTACACAAAGAGGTAATCTTATTTGACAGTGGTACATTATAAATTTTATGTTGTATGTAGTTAGATGTTTTTCCGCAGTGTAAGCCGGAAATGTCTAAAATAGATACCAATTTAAATTTTGTAGTTACTGTACATATTCATTTGGTTGGTGGTATCATTGAAATAAGAAAGTACTTTTCAGCGATGTATCCTATGTGCTTTTGTTTAGTTATATGAACCGACATTGAATTGGTTACAAAGACAATGAAACTGAAAATGAAGCTGCACATAGGTGCATTATACTGATCATCTTGCAAAATAATTAATATATAACTTCTACATTTGCAGAAAAAAGCCCTTAGTGAAGTCTTTCCCATGGTCAGAGTCAGCAAAGACGTCTGGAAAGAGTTCCAAGAAGTCAACACTTTGTTTGAAAAGGGAGGCTTAAAGGGCCAGAAAGTTAACAGTGGAGATGTTTTGCGTGGAAGTATAAACTTAAAGCAGTGGCACATGAAGCCTTTAAGTAACCTGAGTGATGGACAAAAACGTACATTGTTAAGAAAGGTAAAATACTGTGACTGAGGGGGGTGTCTCGAAAACAAAGACCCCCAAGACTCTAAGACAAAGAATGTAACCCAAAACCCTCCGTTTGGCTAATCCTAGGCCTGAAGTTGGTTTTTAGGCCTAATGTTAGCCAAATTGAGGGTTTTGTGTTACTTTCTTTGTTTTTGAGGCTTAGGGGTCTTATGGGGTCTTTGTTTTCAAGACACCCGACTGAGACTGTGGTTTAGTTAGATACATGTACTGTAGTAGGGTTGTTGCTAAATAAATTCAATGCATTTCCAGTATGGTTATAATTATTAATTGTGTGGTTATAACTATGATTATTTCATTACATACATGTAGCTGTATCATTTTGTGATCTGAGAATGTCTGAAATTGAAATATTTTTGATATTGACCGAGGTTCATCTGTGATTTTGTTAGCTTCGACTACATGTACATGTATGACATGCCGGGGATAACATACCATCATGCATTTTAAAAGCATCCTATGTTCAGTTGATCATATTCTTGGAACCAAAGAGGGGTATTGATGAGCACAAGTTTAAGTTCTGACTTTACTAGTATTACAAATGGGTTTTCTCTGAACAAAAAATATTGTACTTTAAACCAGAAAAGTTACAGCATGCTCTTACATGTAACTTGTATTTGAATCAAATATTTTATAATTTACAGTTTAGCTTCTGTAGCATGTACTGGTCCATTGTAATAATGTGCAGTACCTTTTCATTCAGGTCAAAGAAAAGAAACTCAGCTTAAAAGAGCTGAAGGAAGGGGCTCAAAATGTGAAAGCTCTTTCTCAAGTGCAAGGGGCCATTTTGAGATTTTTCCATTTGGAGCACTGGCAAGATGCTGTGGAGAGGTTTGGTGGCAGTGTTTCCTTGGAAAGGCTTTCACGGTTTAAGGTACACTCTTTTTTATCAATAAGGTCAACTTTCAAATAGATTGGCAAGGAAATAACTAAACCACAAACATCAGTGTCCATTCTGTTTTCTGAACAATTGTATTATTATTCTGGTTAATGCCATCTTTTTTCGCTGATTAGAAAACAGTAACAGTTCTCAAAACAAAACATTGTAATTGATGACAAAATATAGACCTCACCAAAAATACTTAGCATTATGCAAAGCATTTCCTCAAATTCAATGTAAGTCCAACGATCAATGCTCATGCATGTGTATGTTTTACAGTATGGTCTCTGCATAGATCAGACTGGTTGTCCTTATGCTGTATCTCTACGCAAACCTGGGCTACAATGCAATGTATGTAATGTAATGTAATGTATGTAATCCCCTTTACTACTTTGTCTAGGACAATGTTCTTTAAAGTTCATTTTCTATTTTCGCTTCAGCGTGATTTTGAGAAGCTTCATGAATTTAAAATGTTTCTAAGACATCTGGAAAAGTGGGGAGTGGCAACATACGAGGAGCATGGGGAAATGATCATTGGCATAGCCAATGGTGAGATACAAGGGCACTTGGTCTTTTCAAAGTTTGACAAGGTACATTTATCTGCTTCATACTTTGAAAAGGGTGCCTTTTTGTCAATTGGACATGTTGGATGCCATTCTGAAGTAAGTACAAGATTTTACTTTGAGCCAAATACAGTTTATTTGAGGAAAGAGAATACAACTGCTGCAAAATGTAATAATATAAATTCTTATAAATTAATACAGGGCATTTTCACATGACATCGTGGCGGCTATGTTGGTGTACCCCACAAATCTTCTGGGAATTATAGTCCAATTTTATTAAAGTATTTTCGTTTGCTTCAATAAACCAATATGCTATTGGTCACATGAATGAAAAGTTCTGCTCCAGTTTAAATTTTGTTTCAAGAAGGATTTTTGTGTGTACTATTATTTTTAAGATTAATGTAGAAAACAAAGCAATATCATCATTGTAAACTGTGCAGGGTCTCTACATGTATATGTATCACTGATGATACATACAGTTGCCATAATGAACAGCACCAAGGAACCACATACATGTTTGGGAGGGGGAACTAGACTGCTCGCAGTCCCTTCTGAGTTAGTTGAAACGCCCGCTTTGGTCACGCAAGCGAGCCGAGGGGATAAGATATAGCTATGTCTTCTCCCCTCGGCTCACTTGGTGGATCAAAGCGGGGGGTTTGACGAGCTCAGAAGGGACTACAAGCAGTCTAAAGGAAAACAGGCCTCTCATACAGTGTTGTAGCTCTGGGCCCAGTTCCTCAAAAGCCGATTAACGCTAATCTAAGATTAAAAATAAACCAAGCAGTTTATTTCTCTACTCCCAAATGCTGTTCAACGCAGATTTTCGGCAGAACTTTACATGAGAAGACGTTAATCTTGAAAAACAAAAATAAGCAAAAGAAACTTTCACCAAAAAGTTGAAAACGTGAAACAAAAGTTTACGCTAATCCTGGATTAAGCTAATCGTCTTTCGAGGGACCGGGACCTGGAGTATAGTTTTCATGTCTAATTATTGTAGGACGTAGATGAAGAAGTTAGCACTGTTGTTGACATGGCTATGCAAATAAATTTCAAGAGGCTAATGGCCATGTTCAACATCATCATTGTATGCTCTGCAGCAGCATTGCATCATGTGCAGATGAAAATGGCATCTGCTGGAGCAGGCCAAATTCAAACTGGGTTTATAGCAAAAAGAAAGCATGTACCAAATTCAAAAGGTAAATATAATATCACACTTTTTTTCTTGTTCTTTCTTCAAACTCTTAATTATTGCATTTTATGAAACTTCTTGGCAACAATCGACTGTTTCTATTGATTTAACCGGAGCTTTGAAGCCAAGAAAGACTAAGTTAAACATAACAACCAAAAGTCATAGCTTGTTAGCTTGTTCTTTGTTTACGGTTTGTTTTTGTTGGTTTTTTCCTTTTGTTTTGAGATTTGCAGTTAAAGTGCCCCTGTGACCAAAAAATTAATTCATATTTTTCTTTGGATTTCAAAACTATGTTAACAAAACACTAAGTGACCCAAGTTTTACGCCTTGATTTCAAAAAGACACCTCTTTATTTTAACTGTAATTTTCCTATTTAATGGTCCGCCATTACTAACATTACGTTCTTGAGAAAGCTGGATCGAGGAGAAAATGACGTCAAAGGCTCACTAGTTTAAGGATGCAATACGTGTGTACGCCGCAGAATTAATATGCAGCACGGGGGTTTTGGGCTTTCAGACTTTTAAACTCACGCTTTGCATATATAATAAGCTGCGTTCACACGCTGAAATTTTAAGCTAGTGAGCCTCTGACGTCACTTTTCCCTGGATCCAACCGTCTGAGGTCCAATCGGTCAGTTTTGAACGTGAGTAATGGCGGACCGTGAAATCCAAAGCTTACACTCAAAGTAAACGGACTTTGGATAAAAATCAAAGCTCAAAATTTTGCCAGTCAGGTGTTAAGCAAACACACTTTCAAAATCTGAAGGAAAAAAGGAAGTGGTGTTTTTTGATCACAGGGGCACTTTGATTGCTTTTTATGTATTCACATTTCAGAGTTACTGATGACCAAGACCGTTGACTGTTTTGTTGTTGGCCACTGGGCATTGTCGCACAATAAGTTGAGAGAAAGGCATGTGTCAAGGCACATGACAAATCTTATTGACGTTCAAATGGAGGAAGATGGCTACCCACAAGATATGTATGAGAGTTTCATACAAACATTTTCGAAAGAGGGCGACCTTGTCTTGGACATTGGAAGTGAGAATGGTAATACTTAGTTTGTTCTTGTGGTTTTATACACTGTAACGTGTACATTGTATAAGTACGTACACATTTTCTTCAGCATTTTTGCATCCATGTGCTGCAATACACTGCAAGAAAAAAAATTTTTGCATCTGCACAAACGTCTTATGATAGAATAGTGTATTTAAAAAACTTCTGCTGAGTTTTAGCCAAAGCCTTATTGCATGGCAATAAATGTGTAAAGGTATTTTGCAAGGGTATTAATTATTGTCATCAAACATAACAGTAAAGACATTCCCTCCTCCGTTATTTATTGACTTCTGAAGTGAATCTTAGGAGGTTACATGACGTAATTCATCTGATTGCATTTTTTAAAGTTATCTGTTTGTCGGTTTTCGATTGATGCAAGCGTAATTGCCAACGAGTCAGGCCTTCTGAAGACAGAAGGCCTGGCGAGGCGGCAGCTTATAGAGCCGCGAGAAGATTTTTAGGCGGACGAAATCTCAGAAGCGCTTCAAATTTGAGTGTAATGTAGACCAAAAGCTGTAATGTAGACCAAAGCGATGAAATGTTGACCGTAGCGATAACCAATGAGAGTGCCGCACGAGTACGCCGCGTGATGTTTGCAGCCGCCAGGAGCCAGATCACGCAAGCTTGGCTCGTTGGCACTTTAGCGACAGCTATAACTAGTAAGTAATTGTATATTTATGTCATGCTATTGACCATGCGACAAAAATGTTATTTTCGTGAGATTTAATTTTGTTTACTTTTCCAAGACGACACTAACTTAATTAACTAATACCAAAGAAAGTAAAGAAAGTCCCTTTTCCCACGAGAAATTTGTGCAAAGCCGCTGTTAAAATCATGGCAGTTTTGTGTTCTTTTAAAGCAATAGTTGGTAGTCGTTGTTCTCACGATCGACACGACCACAGCAAATTATGCATCAGTCAATTCCAGCCGTTCCCCCCCCCCCCCCCCCCCCCGGGCTAATCCCCGGGCATTAATTAGCATTTTCTTAAAAAATGGGCAAATTCCCCCACATAAGCTGTCTAAAATGCCCCGGGAGGGATGAAGAAAGAGGGCAAATGCGCCGTCCCCAGGATCATTGCCTTCCAACACCTCTGCAGTTTTTTTTATCAATCAGTGAACGAAACGTTCAAATGTTCAGTCAGTTTTTGCGTGCCTCGGAACAATTTTCATATATGAAAATTCCACCCGAATCCGAGATTCATCCAATTAGATCGCTGCGATAAGAAATACGAATTTCCATAACAAAAACAAACGTTCTAAAAGCCTGTCGGTTGAAGGTGGGCCTTTAAGCATTTTTATTATATTTAAACCATTGTAACGCTTACTTTTCGAACCAAAGTAATATTAGTAAGGAGATGGCGGATACAATGATAATATTCTCTTGGTCACGCAAAGGCAGCCCAAGCTCGGTATACGATTTATAGACTTTGTATGGGAAAATTAACTTTGAGCTTATAAATGCTCAAAAAAGCTGTAACTGTAGAAATAAACTTCGCTTACCTCTATACGTCCAGTTGTCTTCGTCTTTTCAGTGCAATCGGAGGGCAAACTGTCCGTTTTAGACGGGTTTGTGGCTTACGAATTTTTGCGATGTCGCCAGTTGTCATTTCCCCACATAAGCGGAAATGACAACTAACGACAAGTTTATTTCTACATTTACAGTTTATTTGAGCATTTATAAGCTCAAAGTTAATTTTCCCATACAAAGTCTATATATAGTATACGAGCTTGGTCTGCCTGTGGGTCACGCACTCGTCGACACCGTTGGCGTGATTTTGCGTCTAGTGCAAGCGATTTTGAATCATTTTTTTGACGACTCCCAATCATTTGCCCAAACTAAATTTTACATATTTTGAAAGACCTACCCTTCCTTAATTAAAATCCTCAATCTCATGAAATTCGGTGATATGGCACATGGTCCAAAAATCAGTTCTTCCCACCGACCGACGAAGTTAACATTGGAAAACACTTTGGTTTTGTTTACCGCAAAATAATTAGATTAATCCAATATTCTTGAAATTGTAGATTTTGGACAAGGAAACATTTTCCAATAAGTTCGTTGTATTACAATTTTTCTGCGTTCGATAGTTACGACATGCGATTCGAATGGAAATGGTCAATTTTCAACCCAGTTGGGACTCGCAAAACTGAGTCTGGAGGTTAAATCGAAAATGTTGTTTTTTTCGGAAAGACAAACTATTCCGAGGAAAAAAACACAGGCTGCTTGTATTCTTGCTAGGGGCTAGCTATATGCAAAAGGGGAGCGAAATTGAGTTTTCAAGCCTTGCCGAAGAAATTTGATTTTGTTTGATTCTTGTGGGAATTTGCTCTTAAGAAATATCATTCTTTAGAAAATGGGATGCTGGCAAGCTTAAAGCTGAAAAGGCCAAGCATTTTCATTTCAGAGAGTCTGCGGGAAGGAAACAACAAAGCGGAATTTGCAGAACAGCTAAGAGAGAGAGCGGCTTTGTTTGGAGGCCCCCAGTAACATAATTGTATGTGTAGGTAAATCACATGATTTCTCGTGCAATTTGGAATAACTAAGCACGAGTAACAATTTTTTTTCAAAGAGGACCAAAATTGCATCAGCCTGTAGGGCGAGTGCAATTTGTAGTCTTTGAAAAAATTTAGAAGTGCTTATTTATTCCAAATTGCACGAGAAAAATCATGTGATTACTTAATAATATACATGGCAAAATTATAGATGCTTAAGCAGAAGCCACGCAATCGGAAAAAAAGTGTGCTATCTAGGGCGCGTGCTTGATTTGAAAACAATAGGTTTGATTGAATAAACAAGTAGAGTGATATAAATAAATATCAAAAAGTGTCAGTAGTTTTTTAAAATATCACAGACGTTTCGGGTGTAGAACCCTTCTTCAGTGGGAAGAAAATCGGTTTTCACACTGAAGAAGGGTTCTCCACCCGAAACGTCTGTGATTTAAAAAAAAAAAACTACTGACACTTTTTGATATTTATTTTATATCACTCTACTTGTTTATTCCTTTTAAAGTGTCATGCATTTCCTACAGAGAGATTTGATTGGTTCTGAACAAACCCTATTGTTTATAAGCCAATTTTAATCCAGACGTTAGATGTATAATTTGCACTGGTATTACACTTTTTGCACCGTTTTACACCTAAACTGCATTGCTCTCAGCCAATCAGAATCGAGTAATTTTTTCATGTATATTATCAGCATTTTTATGTCAATATTTGATTGCGATAAAAAAAAACAGAGCAAGGAATTTCACCCCTCAATCTGTTGAACTTGCGAACAAGCGTTGTTGCTTTTAAATGGCTTTTTAGTGGAAATATATATTAAAGCGTCTTATCTCAAGTTAAATTATGTAAACAACAGCAAGTTGTACCGTAGAGTTCGTAGGTATTGTAGACAAGAATCTCCGCGGTCATTGACTTTTTTTCAGCGAAGAGCGC
>NW_027179714.1:412108-437108 GCF_036669935.1 Montipora foliosa | reverse complement strand
AAGGAGTCTTCGATAAAAGTGGTTTTGATTCAGTATACATGCTGTGATGGGTGTTTAATATATAAATTTAGCCAAGCCTAAATTAAAAGCTAAGCTCCCGGGTTGTTTCTTCTTACTGGCTGTAGGGTTAGTAAAATATAAAGTTTTCGAATTGTCCGCGTTTTGGTGTTTCCGGTTACTGCCTAATTAAATAATTTTTTTCGCCTCCTTCTATAAATTTATTGCCTAATTAGTAAATTTCACGCGAAAAACGGATATCGCATGAATCACGAAGCGAAGTGAAATTTACTGTGAATTCACCAGTTTGGCAATGAATTTTTCTTGAATCGCACGAGTTTTAAGAGAAAACATTGTCAAGCAAACCCTCAGCAAGCAAACGGAAATGCCAGCCAATAGGAATCACTCTAAAATTAGAAATCACAGACGTACTAGCTTATCTGACAAATCATTAGGAAGCTCTTGTCAGTTCAAGGTAACAAAAAATTGTTGAGTTGATAATACTTTATTCCACTTTATCTCTGAGAACGAGATCATTCACATTTTGATACATTTCACTGAAACACGCCAGCTTTGCTTGGAATAAGAATCGGAAAAAATATGGCAACCAAGAAAGAACGAACTTCAAAAAAGACTTCCAACAAATTACCTGTACGTGCTTGAAACAAACTTCTGAAAACACAAGCTAGTGATATTTCTTCTTAATTTTACAAAAACTCATTTCGATTACATCTAAATAGCGGAGCACCATAGTTAAGAAAATATGACGTAACGGTGAGTATCGCTACAGGCTATACATTACAACTACAAAGCAGCATATATGGAAATGCACCCTACTTGGGCTTATGTTTCCTCTCAAGGGCTTTTAAATTTTAAACTCTTAACTAGCTTAGTCTCCCAAGTTTCCTTTTCAATAGATTTGGGGCAGTCGATATAGCTTCGCTTTCTCATTTCCAAGGGTAGTTTACGGGCATCAATGTCATCAAGCTTAATGACGATCAAACTGTCATCTCTCCTTTCTGCGAGTCGAAGGAGGGGCATACTCAAATTCACTTTCGCAAAAACCGCTATTAAAGAAGTTCTTGGACACCACAGCAACTGTTTTTTTGGATGCGTATACACTGTTGACCATATTCTGTCGGTAAAGCACTCCAGGCATAAAATCTCTGTAGTGTATACAGCACTTAAAGCCATACTTGTCCTCGAGAGTCGGAAGAAGAGTTCCTCTCACCCATTCCTCGTCCATTGAGCTGTAAATGATGAATGCGTCATATTCAAAGAGCAACGCTCTAATGAAAGAAAAACGCAGTGACATCCTTGTGAAATTATAGTGTTTTAAACATGCATTCTTGTGCATCAACGCGAGGCCACTAGTACCGTGGTTCAGTGAGGAGATTAAGTTGGCGAGGCGCAAAAAAAAGAAAAGCAGAGCGAAAATGGAGGCGCACTGGCCGTAGATTTGA
This sequence comes from Montipora foliosa, assembly GCF_036669935.1. Classification (NCBI taxonomy): domain Eukaryota; kingdom Metazoa; phylum Cnidaria; class Anthozoa; order Scleractinia; family Acroporidae; genus Montipora; species Montipora foliosa. The sequence goes on along the minus strand of NW_027179714.1, from coordinate 435,648 downwards.
CATGTTGGACTATAAGGCAAAAAAGAACTATGTAAATAATATAATGAACGAAGCACGGATAAAATTCTATCAAGACTTCTTTGAAACGCCTGTTTATAACTACAAGCAAACAATTGCAAGTAAGACTTGAATGTTACGGAAAATAAAAACAAGCTTGAGGTTGATGTGACTCAACTCTTGGGGATCTCATCCACAATACTCGTTAAGACCCAACATTAATACTAATTGATATTAGTGCTATCCTGGAAACTCCTTTGAGGATATTGTAGCCAAATCTGTAGGTTACCAATGATGTTAACAAAGCAAGAGAACTCATCGGCTTTAATTAACGCTACACACAATTAACAATTCGAGTTTGAGGTTCCAACTAACGAGTTAAACTAGGCGTTCCGCTAATTTTGGTGCACGTTTGTAATTGACTTGAAAAGACTTGAACAGATATTGGATAATTGTGCCAAACAGATTGGTGACGTGATACCTAACTCCTGTGCACAAGTGGATAATTCTATATAACCATAAAGATGAGATGATATTTTTTCAATGGTGACTTGAGGATACTCGGAAAAATCCGAGTGCTCATTTGCAGGATTTTGAAGGAGTCATACCTACGACCTTTCGATTACTAGTTCGGATGCTCTACCATTAAATGAAAGGAAACTCGCGGAAGTTAGGCCATCAAACTAGGTTCAGGGGACAGTTGTCCTGCTATACGGGGTGGGACTGATGCCAGGTTATCAAATTCCCAAGCATTAACATTAAGCAATAGACCACAGGTTTCTATGATTTAGAGGCTGAAAAACCATGCGGGATGTTGGAAGAACATGAGTATTCTTCCAAAATCCCTCGTGGTTTATCGTGCCATAGAAACTTGTGGTCTATTGATTTTGTATAATAATTCATAAGACGCACGAAATTTTCACGAGTTTACTGGCACAATAAACCTAGCTAATTGACCAAACAGAGCGCGCGCATTGATTATATAAAGTGTTTTTAAAAACCTTTATGTACCATTTTCTTGTTCCAGCTCCTCGATAAACTCCTTTCTGTTTCTTGGTACTTCGTAATTTAACAAATTTGGATTTGAGTTTTGCAGTTGCGTCTTGCGGCGGCGGTAAAGAATGATGGCTGCTCCGACAATCAATAAAACGGCAACCGCAGCAAACCCAAGCACCAAAACAAATCCGGTGCCACTGAAGAATCCTTCAGGACGAAGGGTAACAACGCTTGCTTCAACTAGGAGAGAAAACAAAAGAGGAATCTCTGAAAAGGACGATTGGCTGCACGCATCGTCTCACGGTACTTGTGGAAGTTAGGAACAACTTAAGTATTTGTAAGTAAGCCTGAAAAAATCAAGTCTTGAACGGGATTCGAACCCATAACCATGCGATTGCTCTACAATTTGCGCTATAAAGCCAACTAATTAAGAGGTTGTCAATTGCGAGTTCGAGTTGGATCCAGCTAGAAAAATACTTTCATTCATTTTCTGATTGTATAGCTGCATCAAAATGCAATATTGCCAAACATGTATTTTTTAATTAATTTTTGCCAACTGTCTAAATTTAAAATAAATTGGATGGTTTTTGCTGGAACGTTTACCTCAGCTTTGAAAAAACCGTCCAATTTGAAGAAAATCTAGATACTTTACATCAACCAATCAAATGTCAAGATAAATACAAGAACCGAGTATTGGCCAATCAAGTTGCAACTATTAGGGAACTTAAGCTGCTTTGTGGTTATTCTCACACTTTTAAAGTAATCGTCTCTAATAGTAAGAACAAACCGTTTTTGGAAGCTATACAATTAGTGGGTAACAGGACTATAAGCTTGTCCAATTTGGAAATAATTGGATTAAAGAAATTCCTTGGACTGCTAAATTGGACTCGGCCGTCCTCGGAATTTTTCTCATCTACTTATTTACAACTTGGACAGCTTGTAGTCCTATTACATATACAAATACTCGTATATTCTAAAGTCTCTTCAGCCTAGGATTGCTGGGAGAGAGCTCTGGTAGAGTACATGTATTCGAACTCCATTAAGATAGTGGTCATAGTGATCTGAGAAAACCGGTTGAACTAGTTCATATATAGTAAAAAGTAACCTTACGCCTGTACACCAGCAACTTCCAACACGAGCCATTTAAATTTTATAACGCCCTGATTGAAAAAACAGCACCCTTTGGGTGCCAGAGCTAGAGCATAGAACGGGAAGTCTGTGATCGTACGCGTTTACTTGAAACGTGCTACATTTATATTTGGGAAAAAAAACGCATACCTGATCTGTTCCCTTTACGAATAATTTATAATAACGAAACTTGAATAAACAGTTTTTAAATAAGAATGCGATAAGCATGAAAAATCCGCGAACGTTCGTTTTGTATCGTGATTTGTGTAGATGGTTTTTACCTGACGTCACAGCCACGTTGGTGCACAGAACAATAAAGAAAAAAGTCTCCTGGGAATTTGACAACATTTGCTGTTGTTTTGTGCACCAACATGGCCGTCTAATCACGTGATTGAAAACCATCCATTGGTTATACCTGGCACCCGAACACTGGCGTTCCATTGGCAGTCACCTTCATGAATTATTACTGCCAACAATAACCAACTTACAGTATTTCTTCACAAGTGATCAGCCTACCTTTTGGAACTGTAATAAAGGCTGTTTTTGAGTCAACGGCAACAGGATTTCGTGCTTCACATTTAACAGCTGTCTGGTCCTTACTGATCGTAGTAGTAAGATGGGACATATTGTCATCTAAGGGGTTTTCGTAGTATGTTCTCTCATCCACCAGCCACCTGTGAAAGCATTAATATTGAGGGTAAGTTATTGGTATAGCATCAATACGGCCAAATGTCTAAATATAAATACCCTCAAACGTACTTTGAATTTTTTTTTCGGAACTGACGTTTTTGTCGGCGTTCCCGTTGGGCGTTGCCGTTACCCTTGCGTAACGCGGTTTCATTTCGTATATTCGGAAAGACCACAAAGTCCACTTTTTAAAGAACTATATTTTCCTTTTGTTAATAATTATTAATAAACGTGGCTTGTCCAAGCGGGATGTGAAAACGTTCGTTGTCTGCCAAGCCATTTGGGTGAGCGGAAGTCCAAACCACCTTAAAGGGGCTAGGTCACGCAATTTTAGGCAATTTCAGCACTGATCGAATGGTCATAGAATTAACTAAAATATCAAAATAACTGTTCAAAACTATAGAAGAACTCTAACAAAACACAGGGAAGCCAAGAAGGGACATGGATGGACAAAACTGGAGAGGATTGAAATGGATTGAATTTGGGTAAATTTGAAAAACGTCGGCCCACCTTTTTTCAAATTTATATCAGTCTATATCAAAATGTCATTTACATAGCTGGAAAATCATTCTCAGTTGTTGTGTGGCCGTGATTTTGCAAATGAAAGACTCTTGCTCTGCCAATTTGACGTTTAGAGCTCATAATTAACAAAATTAAACAAAATTACCTAAAATAGCATGACCTAGTCCCTTTAAATAGGTTACGATTTCAAATGATGGGGAACTTTAGACCCAGAATTGCAGTTTAACGTTTAACTATGGCAAGAGATTGTTCATGTGCATGAAATACAAATCAAAGGTGAAAGAGAGTAGTGATGCTCGCACTTACAGTATCTGCACAATTTTAGCAATAATTTATTGTCTCTTACTGACACCTGAAAAATTCCAACACCTCTGCGATGCCGTTGCAATACTGTACCAACTGAGGTATGAAGCCACTCAGTTGGGAGCAGGTCAATTTGTTAGGCTCATGTGTTCCCGTGAAAGGACTCGGTCGGGTGAATGAAATACATGTATATATTTTGAAGTGTGGGTTATAAAGTAAAAGTAAAAGTAAAGTGGTGCATTTATATAGCGCCCTTTCACTAACGTCTCAAAGGCGCTTTACAATGATCAATTTACCCCCAGCGGACCGGAAGCATATACAGGCGCAAATTGCAGCCGCTTCTAAGCAGTCCATGCATGCTGGTACTCATTTTACCGACCTCGGAAGGATGGAAAGCTGAGTGAACTTTAGCGGGAAAGAAGGTCGCCAAATATTCCAGTCTCGGCAGAACCGGGAATGGAACCCGGGACCTTAGGGTTGGAAGGCAGAGATCTTACCACTGCGCCAACCCCTCCGCTCTAAAAGCGAGCTGACTGAAGTGATTCTCGCACTTATCAGATCAATCTTTTATAGTGCTGTTATTCATGCAGCATGAGTGAATGAAATGAAGTATATAAGATACCTTATTAACGGCTTGGGATATCCAACAGCAGCACATGTCAGTGTAACATTATCTCCTTTTTCTGCCGTCAAATTCTTTGGTGGTACGATTATCAAAGGTGGAGACAACTTAGGCTGGGTTGTTTCTGTTGGCGTCAAAACTGTTGGTGAAGCTAAATTAGACAGTAAAAGGAAGGATTTAAAGTTGTCCAGTGCTAACCATACAGAAAAAGGAAGGAACTAAGTTTAACTTCTCATGTTTTCTGACGAATTACAGTCGGTTCCTCACACAGTGATTTGTCTTAAGTTGGTTCGGCCACTCCTACATGTAAGTTGATTTGCCAACGCCTGTAAATGACTCCAAGCAAATTTAAAAACAATTGCAAGTAAGACTTGAATGTTACGGGAAAAGAAAACAAGCTCAAGGTTGATGTGACTAAACTCTAGAGGATTTCATCCACAATACTCGTTAAGACCAAACATTAATACTAATTGATATTAGTGCTATCCTGGAAACTCCTTTGAGCATATTGTAGCCAAATCTGTAGGTTATCAATGATGGAAAGAATGTTGAATAGTTATTTCAAGAAATGGATACAATTTTTGATAACCAGGCCAACCAATAAAGTCAATAATACTGTAAAAACATGTAATTAAGTTGGCAGCAAGTTTCCTTACCCAGAACATTGATTTTTGCAGTCTTCCAGTCCAACCCAAACCCATTGTCAGCTGTGCAATTAACTATTGTGCTCTCCACTGCCTTTATTGTCAGTTCTGAAATGAATTTGGTTTGGTTGGCTTTTGCAACCTGTCCATTTACTTGCCATCTGAAAATGAAATGTGATAGTACTTGACAAAAATCCATTACAAAGAAGGCAGGGGTATTTGCAGAATGCCGATTGATTGTTTAGCTTTCAATTATGGTAGTATATTTCTGCGGTAATTCTCCTCGTGTCCGCCATTACATACATACACGTACAATGCCAAGTAACCTGGCACTCTGGCACTAAATCCCAACCTAACCCAGCAGTTCATAACCTACTATAAGTACTGTACCCTAACGATGAAAAACAAAAACAATAACAATGTCATGATGTGCATTTGATACAACTGCACCATCTAATTGCTAGTAATAGAGGTAATCAGTGTCTCTTGAGTTTCGGTTGTCTTGCAGAGCACCTGAACTCTCTAGTGTCTTGGTCTTCTCACAGGAAAAAATAACAGATTCCCATTTTTGGATATTTTAGGGTATTTTGAAGAATACCAATAAAAATCCCAAATTTGGCAAAGTGAGACAAGTCCCAACCAGGGAATTCCCAACCAAGTTCCCTAATTGGGACTTGTCTCACTCTTCCAAATTTGGAATTTTTGTTGGTATTCTTTAAATACCCTAAAATAGCCAAAAATGGGAATCTGTTATTTTTTCCTGTGTCTCCTTCCTCAGGCAAGGTAAGAGGTACCTCTACAGTCTTAGGGGTTTGCTTTGTCTCTTCTGGTGGATCGACCTGTTGAGGTGCATGCTCCTGCGGCTCTTCCCGTTCTTCAGCCTCATGCTGCCTTTGTACGTCATTACGCAGGGGAGCCTTTCTAAGGAATTTTGCATTCCGGATCACCCGTTTCCCAGTCTCCACTTGGACCAGTTCAAAGGTATCACTTCCTTTCTGCTTCAGGACCGGGCTTCAGGATTACATACTCAAGGTTGTCACAAATACAACATCTCCCACCACCAGATCATAATGTCAAGCCATTAGTTTCCTATCAGCATAATCACATAGTTTTTCTTGATAGCATTTGTACCTTTCTCCTAGGATAATTCCTTTTTTCGGCTCTAGTACCACCGGCAACTTGGTTGTGATTTCTCTATTCAACATCAGCTTTGCAGGTGTCATACCAGTCCTAGCATGAGGAGTGGATCTGTAGACTTGTAGAATGTCAGGCAGGACCTCGGTCCACAAGAAGCCATCAAGTTCTGCTGCGCGGAGGCTGTGTTCCAGGTATTGATGGAATCTTTCCACCTGTCCATTTGCCTTCGGGAAGTACGGAGACGTCCTACAGTGTTGAATTCCATTTAAAGTGGTACTATGACGAAAATCGCATCTTTGCTATCCAAGCCATATTGAAACATGAACAAGTAGTCTGCGTGAGGAGAAAAATGCTGTTTACTGTAGGAAGTACGGAGACGTCCTACTGTGTTGAATTCCATTTAACTTGAGAATGCTTTCAAACTCCTCTGACGTGAACTGGGGTCCATTGTCAGAGAGCAGAGAGCAAAAACCTCGGTGAGCACAGAGATAATCTTCTCACTGGTAGTACTTTTTGGGATCGTTGCCTCTGGCCATTTGCTCCTGTAGTCTACTAAGGTAAGAATGTAGATTTGTCCAGGGAATGGTCCAACCAGATCAATTGCACATTTGTCCCAGCAATGTTCAGGTAAGGGTGTAGGCTTCCATGGGGTATCTCGGCGTAGTGGTTGCAATCGTACACAAGTTTGGCAGTTACGGCAGAAGTCTTCAATGTCCGAGTCCATTCCAGGCCAAAACAGGCTGGTACGTAGACGCTGCTTGGAGCGGACAATGCCTTGATGTGCTTCATATGCCAGCCTTAGGGCCTTCTCCCTCAACGGAGCTGGCACGCAAATACGACGACCACGCCACAATAAGTTTTGAGCATAAGTCAATTCATCCTTCAGCGGTTTCCATAGTCTTACGCTTTCATCCGACTTGCTCCATCCCTCGTTGACGGCGATCACTACCTTTTGTAATTCTGTGTCTTTCTTTCCAGTTTCTTGTATCTCCTCAATGGATAGCAATGTACTACCCTTTTTGACGAAGTTCACGTGCTCCTCCACAAACTTTACTTCAGTTGCTGGAGAGGTCACTGGCAATCTGGACAAACCATCAGCAATATTCCCAGTCCATGGTTCATATATGAGGTTAAAGTCATAGTCTTGAGCTCGCAATGCAATCGTCTCCAGTCGAATCGCCTGTGACGGTTTGGTAAACACACCCAACAATGGCTTGTGGTCTGCTGCTGCAGTAACATGGCGGCCAAAGATATACATACACGTATGCATCTTTTGCAGTCCGTAAAGTACAGCTAAGGCTTCACGTTCAATCTGCACATATCTTTTCTCCACATCTGTTAAGCTTAGTGATGCATAAGCAACAGGGCGCATTTGATTATCTACTTCTTGAAGAAGCACACAACCCAGGCCACAGGGGCTGGCATCAACTGCTAACTTGATTTCTGCTTCCATTGAGTAGTGGGCTAGACACGCGGGGTTTTGCTTATCAGTTCCTTAATTCTTTTGTAGGCTGATTTCTCTGCTGTTGTCCACCTAGCAGTTTGGTGTTCTGCAAAATCCACTGTACCCCTGCCATTACAACGACCACAACAATGAATTTCAACCATCTTTTCTACAGTAAACAGTCTTGTTTGTTGTGATTGACAATGAGCAATTTGATTCACAATGGGAACTCTGTCAGAGCAAAGCAATATAAAACATGCAAAATGCACCACTGCCTTTGATATCAGCCCATCAGAGTCATAGACTATTAACCCATTCACATCTCAAACGCCCTAGGACGCCCTCCATTGAGGAGTAAAATTGTCTGGTATTATACAGGGTAAAATCTATTAATTAAGTGGCACTCTCAGGGGTCAATGGGTTAAACACTTGTGCTACCTTGGCTTCTAAAATAATAAAAGAGAGGCTACAGTTGACCTTGTCTTGACACAAGCCTTGCTTTTTCTCTTATTTGTTTGCAAATTAGTAAGGGTATATGCTACGCTAGAAGTGGCTGTGAAAAACGTCACATGAGTAATAACACTGTTCTGGGCAATTTTTTTTTTTTTTTTGAGTTAATTTCACGACTGGGAGGGTGGTATGGATATTTTCTGGAACCACACATTTCAATTTTCATAAAAGATGTCTTGGTGAAGGGCATTGAAGAGCTTACAGTATTGTGATAATTTTCCTCTACACTGCACCCTTCCTCATGTATAATGAATGACCTTAGATCTAAAGACTCAGAGATTGCTAAAACTTACCTAATCTTAGGGACGGGATCTCCCCATGATTTACATCTTGAAATGACAAGATTTCCCCCAGTGACATTCACTGCAACTGGACCTTCCATCACAACAGCTGGCACTAGAGAGAATACAACCATGTGATCAACATTTCCAGTTCACCACAGGACAGTGAAGAATTAAAAATCAAATAAGTTTTAATAATATACTTTACCTGCACAATTTGGAAGAAGTTGTCAAGAAAGTCAATTGAATGGGTCAAAGTTAAACAAAGTCCAAGGATGTTCCTCTCAAGAGGAGAGGCTGTCATCTTGGGTTTTTGACAAAGAAAGCTTCGAGCACACCATGCAATAATGCATCATCAATGTCAAATTCATGTTTCCAATGTCAAACACCCAAGATACCAGCAATGTGTTTCAAGGACAGAATGTTCACTTATGATTCTTTTTCCATTGGGCTTTTTTCCTTTCAGAAAGCATGCTAGAGAGGAAACTGCTGACAAGGCAGACCACAGGACAATACAAGTAAATCAGTCTTTATAAACTAGGATTTTCACATTACCTTATCCAAAGTGTAAAATTAGACAAGGGATCTTGCTAAATGTGTGAGGGGGTCTAATGGACATTTGATGAAAGAAACCCTAGATGGTCCTTCTTTTGCCACATTCAACCAAGAATCAGCAAGTTGCAAAACAATAATGATTATTATTTTATGATCATGCAATCATTAACATCTTATAACTGACGAGAGAAAGAACAATCATTAAAATCATTATTTCTATTTTTAGTGGAGAAATTTTATAACATAGTATCCCCATTTGAAAGTTAGATAAAAATCAAGTGTCAAGCCTGCTCCTTTTTTCTAACAACTATGGGACAAACCTACTAAACTTGGAAGAAAGTACATGTATAGCATTAAAAAAAAGTTACTTATCTGAAGTCTAAAACTTAATGACAATAATACGGGTAATCACATTCCCTGTTTATTGGCAAGACTTGTAGCCATTTTTTCTAGATGCAATGAAGAAATAACAATCTTATCCACAAAACTATTAATAGACAAGCTTCAGAACCCTTCCCTAGCCACACCCCTTATCTGTGCTGTACGGGTGTGAACCCTGTAAAAACTGCAAGGAAGATGAAGTTGAATGTTTAATTTTTCTAGTTTTCGTAAAGCAAGTAAGGTTAGTAAGTTGTTTGTTATATGGCATCGTTTCTTTGAGTGATGCGACACTTCTTCGCTTGGTGAATGTTCGTAATCTTTGTCTTAGATCAGAAAACTTAAAGCAGTAACCTTAAATTCTGCAAAAAAAAATTGAAAAATTCAGGACTTCAACGGGGTTTGAACCCTGTTGAAGTCATGAAATTTTCAGGCTTCTTTTCGCAATTGCAAAAATTGCGTTCATAACTGCAAGGATCATAGCTTCACTTCATTTCATATCCACAGTTCATATATGATCCATTTCATATCAGACCTCTCAACCTCAAAACACCGAAAATCTGGAGACTGATACCAAAAAATCTGGAGATTTCAGTAAAAATCTGGAGATTGATCGACCAGCAGACAAAACCAAGTCAACACAGGTTTTTAATAAGAGAAAGTGTTTTTTTTCTGCTTATAATTTACTTAAAAACATGTATGGACCTTAGCAACACAGAAATAAACGTTATTTTCACAGCTTCAGTACTCACAGCTTAAGTCCAGCCAGTGTATTAGCACTGAGCTGAACTCATTGCTCAGGCCCCAGTTGTTCGAAGGCTGAATAGCACCATCCACTTGATAAATCAAAATAAATTCACGCCAGTCCCTTGCAGCGCGAGTATAAATAAGAGCTCTGCATTTCATTTCGGCCGAGTTCGCGTTTAGAATCCTTCGGTTATCAGCAACCGAGGCATGCCTCTTCCTTTCACGCTCTCCTTTTTTCGCCTCCGCGCTGTTTTCTTGTGACGTATTTTTTTAATTGCACATTTCGAGTCACCATAATGTAGGGAACAATTGAGAAAAGTTTACAGAAAATCTTACGACAACTTCTATTACTAAGGAATCACCTTAACTGCTTTTGCTAGTGTTTATCCGCTGGATAGTGACTTATCCGGTGGATAGCGTTATCCACCTTTTGAACAACGGAGGCCAGCATTATATGCAGTAGCTGCCTTTTAAGAACTATCCAGTAGTTCATCAGGTTCATCAGCAATTTCCGCCATTTTGAAAACGTGGTCAAAATGCGAGAGACTGGTTACGATTACCTAATTTCGAACAGGTGTTCTATATATGGTCATGGACGACAGTCTGTCATGGACTGTGTTTCCAGCGAACAGACGGATGAAGAACTGAACAGCTTCGTTTTTTAAGTTTAACTATAAATTTGCACAGAATTGGCGCAAGAAACTCACCTAAGCAAACCAAAAATGAAATGCTACAAAAAAATTTATTCTTTCAACTTGAACCTCTATTTATCGTGACATTTGTCTATCTCGTCGTGAGAGCGTGAGATTGAACTGAAAACCGTGAGTCTCACGACAAAATCGTGAGACTTGAGACGTCTGTCATATAATTATCATTTCATCGTTCATAATTGTACTGTTGTGATGAAATAAAGGAATTCTGCATTTTTAAAAGCTTATACTGTGTTTCAATCAACTTGAATTTCCTGGGAGATAAAAAAAAAATGGGGAAACTGACCATTTCCATGGCAATGGTTTGTACTGTAAAATCCCGACCAAAACTATCAGATTGCTCCATATAGTGCTGAGACTTGCTTGCCATATAATAAATCGGGCATAATCATCCTTTAAAAGAGCTGGTAAATAACTAACCTTTGATTGTGAGAGTTCCAAATGCTGAAATATTCTTCCTCATGTCCAGATCCCTTGCAAGACACCCATAAACCCCTGCATCACTTTGTGACAATTTCTCCAAACGAAGGTGAGATCTTCTTTTGACTGCATTTGATCTGATGATGTAATTTGGTCCACTATTATTGCTTAATTTAAGCCCATCTTTCCTCCATGAAAACTCCAGATTTGCGCTGCCATCTTTAACTTGGCAAAGCAATTTGACATCTTTTCCAAGAACACCCGTCATATTTAAAACTGTTCTTTGGAAACTCAGAGGCTTCAATGGTTGGACTGCAATGGCAGAAAAGGTTGCCCTAAATCCTGCATAGTTTAATGTCCTGTCTGACTTGAAGGTCATGAACAAATTTGTTGAAGTGGATTCCACATGAAAAGGATTCTTGCGTCCACAATATATCCCCAGTGGCTCAGCAGAACTGCTCCTTCCATCATAGACTTTGAAAAAATCTGCTCCACATTGATATGTATCTTCCAGCACAAAATGATAAAACTGTAACTTGATTTTGTAGCCTATTGGCACCTGGATGAGCCAGGAGCACTTTGAACTGCTGGGATATGAATTTGGATAATTTGGGGTTTGAATATCACCAGCATTTCCAGACAAAACACGCAACTCCGCACACCTTCCATCTGTGAACAAGACAAGTTAGAAGATGTGAACTCAATAATCCAATAATTTTCATTGCGTTCTGTCTAGCTTGGTAATAAAATTACTTAAGTCCCTTTGACTGGAAGACTTTTGCCATGACTTCACAACATTTTCTACATGTAAGTCTCACTCTCACATGGGGAAGGGTTCTACTGTATCATAATTATTTCTGATAACCAGACTTTATTTAAAATTTTTAACAAAAATATTGTACATGTAGTTTGATTATTTAATTGACTCATCCTTGCTTTAATTTACATTCAATGCATAAAAGAGAACAATATTTTTAAAACACCTGTGAGAGTGCACACCAAATGCAGCACGGTGACCCTGTGGATCTTTGGGCTGTGTGTGCACACTAGACTTTGAAAAAACAAAAAAAAAAACAAGCACATGGAATCCAGTGGCTACAATTTGTAAGTTCTTGCATTTGTTTTGGTTTTATGTTTATGTAAGGAAACGTTCGCTTTGCAATGACTATGTCATCTCTCCCTGTAAAGTCAATATCCTTCTTTCCATTAAATAAATCTACCTTTTTGTTGATGTTTCATATTCTAACAATAGGCGACTATGTTATTGTATACTTGAGTCTTGATTATACCTAGCTACAGTGCTGTGCAAAAGTAATTAAGTTGACAGTCTCGACTCTATCCTTGTGAGAATCGAGGATCGAAAATCGAGTCGAGGATCGCGACTAGATTCATAGGCAGCCCAAGCTCGCGTCACTACAGACAGCCGTTGAGAATTTAAACGCGTTATAAGACTTTGTATGGGAAATCAAATACCGTCGATTATAAAGCCTAAAAAATGCTCAATTTAACTTTCATTCAATAAAGTGAATAAAAATGACTCACCTCTGGTGTATTCTTGTGCCTTTTGGAGCTTATTACACCGTTTCGGGAATTCTGTGTTTTCAGTGTTTTCAATGTTCTAAGACGAAGAAGAATCACACGGACTGTAAACAGTCTTTGACACTAATCTTGGTTTTCACGTGTCGTCATCAAGAATTATCAATCCTTTTGAGATTTTAGTTTAGTTAGTTATCACAACAGCTGAAGACTTACCTTTTCACAAATTTTCATTTTGATGGGGTTTTTCGTCTTGTGATAAAGCAAGGTTGAATTTCTAAGCTTTTGCATGGCAGGACATTGAAATGTAGGCCGAGAATGCTGTCATGTAGGTTAAAAAAGTGACTCTGCTCTTGGTTTGCTCGCAAGGCTTGCCTAGCTGGCCTAAGACGAAGAAGAACATTGAAAACACTGAAAACACAGAATTCCCGAAACGGTGTAATAAGCTCCAAAAGGCACAAGAATACACCAGAGGTGAGTCATTTTTATTCACTTTATTGAATGAAAGTTAAATTGAGCATTTTTTAGGCTTTATAATCGACGGTATTTGATTTCCCATACAAAGTCTTATAACGAGTTTAAATTCTCAACGGCTGTCTGAAGTGACGCGAGCTTGGGCTGCCTATGCTAGATTCACTCGAAATCAAACTCGATCCTCGACACTTACTCCTCAATTAAATAACAACAGGAACTGTTAAATAAGAAAACCAGATATAGCGGCTATTGTTCCTGTGAGTCTTCTCTTCAGAACTACAATCTATGTCATGGATTAAAATATAAAACCAAAACGGTGAGCTTTACCACGCGATGGATTTTATCGTAAATCGAATGTAAATTTCCAATGTAAACAATGAGAAATATTTGCATACCGCACACCCAACCAAGTAACGCAACAATTCAGGTATTTTTACATCTCTTCTTAAATGTAATGATCTGAAGGAAAACTATAGTGATGGTCGAATCTCGGTGAGAGACTTGTTCACCGTTATCAGGTTTCATTCTTTAAAAACAACAAGCCTTCCGAGCAAACCAAGAGCAGAGTCACTTTTTTAACCTACATGACAGCATTCTCGGCCTACATTTCAATGTCCTGCCATGCAAAAGCTTAGAAATTCAACCTTGCTTTAACACAAGACGAAAAACCCCATCAAAATGAAAATTTGTGAAAAGGTAAGTCTTCAGCTGTTGTGATAAGTAACTAAACTAAAATCTCAAAAGGATTGATAATTCTTGATGACGTCACGTGAAAACCAAGATTAGTGTCAAAGACTGTTTAAAGTCCGTGTGATTGGTCCAGTATGCTTCAATCATAAGGATGAAGAATAATTATCTCCTCCACAATTGCACAGAACATGTAGTTTCAAAGACTTTTCTATCTCAAAATACTACGGAGGTAATTTTCACTAACAAGCTACCAGTACATCGTAGATTACCGCTAAATTGTCGGGCGCATCCCGCTCTCGGAGTAAACTTGAAATACTTCAACAGGTCCGATAGTGTTGAAGACTGTTTACAGTCCATGTGATTGTTGAGTATGCTTTGCAATCGCTCAGAATAGTGTCGTTCGTTGTGATTTTTATCCCAATTTCAGCAACCGGATTCGAAAGAGGGCTAAACTCGCTCGGTTTTCTGCGCTACTCCTGAACAACATTCTCCGAGAAACTTTGGCAGGCTGTTCTTTTATTCGTATTCCCAGTTGTGTTTGTGCAATTAGTCTAATGAGGAATCAGTCCCGCGACTAGCTCATTAAATTCTCGATTCTTGATCCTCGATCCTCGCGAGAATCGTCAACTTACTTTTGCACAGTACTGTACTACATTAGGTGTTTTTGTAGCTTTCATACAGCTGTAAGGGTGCAAGGGTGGCGCAGTGGTAAGAGCACCTGCCTCCCACCAATGTGGCCCGGGTTTGATTCCCAGACCTGGCGTCACATGTGGGTTGAGTTTGTTGGTTCTCTACTCTGCATGAAGAGGATTTCTCCGGGTACTCCACTTCCCCTCTCCATGAAAACCAACATTTGACTTGATTTGCTTTCATTGTTAATTTCAGTTTGCAGTATCCCCAATAGGCCTTATTCACGATAGCCGCCATGTTTGTTTTCAAATTGTCATGCAAATTAGCCATGTGTTATGCTTGGGGGCAAACATTGGAAAAAAGGCAAATTGCGGAAAATCGGCTCGTCGAAATATTGAAATAACATTGCTAAAAGCCCATATTAGTATTCTAAAGCCACGGCTATATGAGTGATTTTTTGCTCACACTGGTGATGCGATTTTTTCAAAATTTGTCACATCGTCAAACTTTCGTGACAAAATTGCAGAGATAGTTGCTCGTGTAGCCACCCTACAACTTTTTGGCCGCGCTTGCAACGTGACTAAAGAGTATTTAGCCAATGAAATTAAAGTAGGAATGTCTGTTTATAGTGCCCAGGTCTCTTCAAGTATGCGAGAGAGTGAAAATTATGGCAGGATGGATCTGAGTGAGTAACACGATGGACATCAGTGACCCTCACAAATAAGTTTGATTTATTTCTGCAAGTTGGAGGAGAGGAACTCCAGAACTTCAGGGAAATTAGCACTACCGGAACAGTCTGAGCTACATGTACATGTACAAGTCACACATCTTCAGTTCTAATGTTAACCATATCTTTTTGAGGCACAACAAAACAGCACTTAATTGAGTTTTACAAGACTTCAACATGACAGGTGGTCCCACTGACTTACATGTACCATTTGCATTTGGAGAGAACAAGGGTTACACTTCTCAATGTGATAGAAAATGCTATCACCATAGTAGCAGTAAAAACAATGAATGGAGACACAATAAACTGATCCGAAATAATGGAGACCTGAAAAGAGTGCGTGAAACGGCAAAAGCATTTGAAATAGCTAAGCAATGAAGCGAGATCACAACAGGCAACAATTCTAAAGTAAAAGATGTTAAAAAACAGAATGTAAAGGACAGCAATTAGCTTTGAGGTGAAAAAGGTCACCAGGCCTGGATGGTACAGTTTAACCAATTAACCCCTGGGAGTGAGACAACTGATTTTGCTGTAATGCCAGACAACTGTACTCATCAACTGGGGGCCTCCTAGGGCTTTTGAGGTGTTAGTGGGTTAAAGAACAAAGTGCCTGAAAACACCACAAGGAGACCAGGAACCAAATTGTACATATTACACCCATCCAAAGAAAGCTTTTTCCCCACTAGGGGCAAGTCCTGCCTCAGGTGTAGTCAAACCGTTCAGGTAGACAAGCTCTCCAACAAGGTCTCGAGATCTCGAGCTCTCCAACAAATACAATACAATACATACTTAATTGACCACTCCCCATAGGGACTTTTCAGGGCCAATGAAACACAACAAAATGACGGAACAGAACAACAACAACAACAACTGTTAAGAACCCCGACTGGCTGGAGGAAAACCAGTCGGCTATTTACAAGTGCAGCTGGGAAAATGAACAAGGGACTACCAGGATCAAATTCAAGGAGTGATCAGAGGGGGTCTCGAACCTGTGATCTCCGGACCTCAAGACAAGTGCCCTAACCACTGGGCCACACTGCCTATGATACTGACACCTATGATACACCAGCAGTTGTACTACTTAAAACTGCACAACAGTTAGGGATATTTCCAAAATGCCCCCAACATTTTATTGACCTGATAAGGAATCAGGCTCCTTGATCACCCAAAGTGATGAGTAATAACTAATTATTGTGCCTTATTCTGAGTTAGAGCAGTTTTCAATTGAGGGTTGAAACTTAGTAATTAGCGAATTGCTTTGGTTTATGATTACTTCAGTTCTTGCGCCACTTTTTCAACCAATCAGAATTGAAACCAAAACCAATTGTGGCTCGTGCATGCACATTTTCCTGCGCTTTGTGCTGGCTACGTGTAATTACTTCGAGTTTTGATTGGTTTACCGGGTTGTTTCCCTCCTTTTTGATTGGCCAAAGTAATTACGATGGTTTTGGTTTTACGATATTCGACTGGAACTCACTCTAACAAAAGAAACACCAAAATATTAATTATTCCTTAGTACAATTATCTTCTTAGAGTTAGTAAAAGAATAATACTGATTATTTTAGAAATTTAATTGGCCAGAAATTAAAGTCTTAAAGTAATTCAGGAGAAAAGCAGTATTGAGATCACGATATTGGTATCTACTGGTTCAAACTCATCATACTATTCGTCTTTCAAATATCTATAAACGGAAACCAAGGAATTGATACGCTACAAAGACCCAGCTTGAAACATTTGAAGGTCAGTGATAGGAATAAAAAGAAATGTAATTTAAGGAATAATATCCCTGCAGACTTAAAATCTTCTTGTCACTTCAGCAATTTTCTGGTGAGAATGCCATTTTTAAATCGCAGAGGAGCGACTCTTCGCTCAACTTAAGCAAATTAGATGTGCCAATATCGCGCTCCGGCTGATCAGCTTAATTTTATTGAAATCGTATCTCTCACTATCCCGAGTTTCTACATTTACGCCCGTTTTTACTGACGAAAAATTGCATGTATAATGATCAGTGCCTTAGAATGTCAAACGGGATAAATGGCTGTGATGTTTTGAATGGATTTCAAAACAGGATGCAAAAGATTAACAACGATTTAATAAACAGTTGCAAGAAAACGTGTTACAGCATAGGTGGAAGCCATGATCGCTTTGTTCAATATATCCCATAGGTCCTAGCGAACATCCGGTTTATATGAACATTACATTTCTTTCCCCCTAGTGGGTAACTCTCTAGAGTAATATGGAAAGAAATAAAATAAACTTCAACTAATCAGTGTCCATGAAACTACGACTATTGACTGAAATCAAAGTCCAACAGAAACAAACGTTTTTGTACAGGCGACATCATTGTTAACTTAACACACTATACTGTCATAGTTCAGAGCACTTAGTTGACTAAGAATCAATGCCTACAAATCAAGAATCTGACGTGGAACTCGTCTCCTGGAAGATCTACGCAATGGTGGTTGACCAACCGGGTGAGACGCACTAGCTTGGTTCTCTGGGATGGGGCTAGATGAACTTGTAGGATTAGCTTGCATGCCAGGGGAGCTCACAGGTTTTGATGCAGACGGGTCAGAAGCATGAGCACGTGTGCGTGCAGCAGGCAGCTCTTGTTGGTGTTTGATGTCAGCCAGAGAGTCGAGGCTACTGTCACGGGACAGATCATCATCATGGTTGATGACTGACTGGTCCAGAGTTTTAAAGAAAGAGGAATTTCTGGTAACCGTGCGATTCTCGTTCTGAGCAGTAATCATGCTGCCTTTCTTATCCACTACAGTCAAAGGGGTAGGGTCGTAAACAGTTTTTGGTACTGCATTTCTTGTAATAAAATAGATGTGGTCTTCAGACTCGATTTCATAATTGTGAGATTCCAAGTCTCCCACTGGGTGTCTCGAAGCATAATCGGCTGGGTTTGAGGCACCAGGGCGATATTCTACCGTGAATCGGTACTGCTGTAGCTCCATGAGCCAACGTTCTATCCTGGCGGACGGTTTAGAGGTGGGGTTCTTAAACAAGGAAACCAGAGGTTGATGGTCTGTGATTACTTTAAATTCCCCTCCATAGATGAACAAGTGAAAGCGCTTTACAGCCCAGTAAACTGACAAAGCTTCACGATCAATCTGTGGATATCTAGCTTGAGTTAATGTCAGTGGAGAACTGGCATAACGCAAGGGTGTCACTTCAGTAGTCGAAACATCTTTCTGGGTCAGGACAGCACCTAAACCAATGGGACTACCATCGACAAAGATGGACGTAGGTGTCTTTGGATCAAAGTATCCAAGGGTAGTCTTGGTAGATAGTGCCGCTTTTAGGCGTTCGAATGATGACTGTTCTTCCTCAGTCCACTGCCACTTCACTCCATTACAGGTCAGCTGTCGAAGAGGCCTGGTGATTAGTGCAAAATTCTTGATGAACCTAGAGCAGAATGCAGCTGAGCTAAGGAGGCTTCGTACTTCAGATACATTGGCTGGTGGCACAACATTTTGAAGAACTTCAACCTTTTTAGGGTCAGGTGACATGCCAAAGAAGAGCATAGTGGTAACTCGAAATTGACACTTAGGTAAGTTTATTGTCAGACCACTCTCTTGGAGTTGACGGAACACTTGTCTCAGATGTCGGTCATGAGTGTCTTGGTCTGCGCCCCCAACATAGATGTCATCCCTGATGTTCTTGACGAAGGGTATGCCACGGATTGCATCACCCACCTTCTTTTGGAAGATTTCTGCTGCGCACGAGAGACCAAAATTGAGACGTTTGAATTGGAACAGTCCAACGTGTGTAGAAAACGTGCTCAGTGCTCTCGAGTCGGGATGCAATGGGATCTGGTGGTACCCTTGATTTAAGTCGATCTTACTAAACACTTTACAACCGGTCAAGTCCGACACTACGTCATCGATGGTGGGTATGATGTGTCGCTCCCTGATGATAGCTTTGTTTAATGAACGCATGTCCACACAAATTCTAATCTCGTTCGGTTTATTCGGCTTGGGCACAACAACTATTGGCGATACCCAAGGGGTGGGGCCTTCTACGTGTTCAATGATGTTTTTTCCTCCACTTGTTTTCTTACATGGAAAGGGACTCGGCGATGTGGCTGAGCCACGGGTTTGACAGATTCATCTACATGTATGCGTGCTGGTTCACCTTTGTACTTGCCCATTCCACTGGTTAGATTAGGAAATTCCTTGAGAAAATCTGGGGCATCAGGTGGTAGGCTAACAGGAGGTTCGACCGTACTAACTGCTTTAATAAGATTTAATGCTTGTGAGGTTGTCCAGCTAAGTATGGAGCTTGATGAACCCTTTGCGACATAGAATGTTTCCACGGATGAACAGATACCACTGGCGACGGTGGCTCGGAACTTTCCACACAGGGTTAGTGCCTTATCAGACATGTACGGATACACTTTGGCACTTGTTTCAACAGTTGTGGCTTTGATTTAAGGCCATCAAAGTCTCTCTTGCTCAAGATATTCACGGTTGCTCCTGAATCTGCCATAATGCGGATTGGTGTGTTCATGATGGTGACCTGAAAGATAGGCTTGCCAGCTTCGTGTCCCCATGCACCAATGTTAAAAGTATACTCTTCACTGTTGTCACTATCAACACCGACTAGAGATGACATTTCACTACTCGGAGACTCTTCAACATCTGTAGACCTGACATGGTATTTACCTCTTGACGTTTTCTTTGGGTGCGAAGATTTGGACCGATTATTGGGTTTGCCATGACAAACTTTGGAGAAATGGTTCATTTTGCCACAGTTCAAACACTTTTTACCTTGAGCGGGGCAAGTTCCTTGATGTGGGTAATTTCCACCACATAAACCACACACCGAACGTCGGTTGCTTTATTTCTACCATAGCCCAGTGCGTTGGATTGCTGTTTCTCCATCTCACTGGTCTGTTCGTCGGCGGTTTCCATGGCGCGAGCTATTTTCAACAATTTCTCAAGATTGAGGCTCTGTTCGATTGCTTTACGTCTCAGGGGAAGCGATGAGGTTCCTTGAATAATCTGCCGCTTCATTTCCAGTTCGGGATCGGCGAATTGGCACTTGGGTGCTAACAGCTGGAGACGTGTGTAAAACTCGATAATGTTTTCACCAGACTTTTGCGTTTCCTGACGAAAGACATAGACGTGATAATCCACACACTTTTGAGGCTCGAAATGGTCAGCAAGAGCCTTTACGGCAGTCTTGTATTCGTCACTTCCATCCGGCGGTTCTGGAACGGTAAGGGTCTCAAACACATCACAGGTTTCTTCTCCCACGTAATGCAACAACATGGCTTTCTTTTGAGATGCTCGGGTAATGTTCATTGCTGTAAACATGTTGTCCAAACGCTTGACATACTTCTCAAAGCGAACGGGTACTGTATCTCTTGGTTGAAGATCAAACTCAGGAAAGGTCGGTAGGTTAACTGCCATTGCAGAGGCTGCTGAAGGCTGCGAAGGCGAAGTGGTTGATAAAGAATCTGCAGGCATCGAAAACAAGGCTGATCGGTAGGATTTTCCGGTTGATTTAACACTTTAAACGCAAAGATTTCCGTTTTCGATTACTTGCATCCCATCCTCGTCGCCATTTGTGATGTTTTGAATGGATTTCAAAACAGGATGCAAAAGATCAACAACGATTTAATAAACGGTTGCAAGAAAACGTGTTACAGCACAGGTGGACGCCATGATCGCTCTGTTCAATATATCCCATAGGTCCTAGCGAACATCCGGTATCAATAACTTCCGGTTTATATGAACATTACAATGGCACATACTTTTTCATAGCACTTGTTGTTGAAGAAGCCCAAGTTAGACCGTAAGTTAATACAGTTCCTCTCCGTGAATCGGCAAGGATTAAATTTGTCAGTGTCATGTATTTTCCAATGCTGGACTCACAGAAATAAAAATTGATATACGGGATACACGTAAGAAGACTATAAAATTTTGTCAATATAAAACGTTGCACCCACAATTAATTCTTGGTTTGAAGCGTCCTGAAACCTTTCCTCTCAACAAGCTCGTGAAAATAAATCCATCAAATATAAGTGCTTCGTCGGCAGGCAGAGGACTTCAAATTTTTCCTTATTTATAATTGCCAACAGACGAAAACACCGCCTGAGAGAGCGTTACTAAAAACAAAGACATTATAAAGAACTTAACACTTACCAGTGAAAGAAACCAATACGCCATGGAGAATGACTGAAAAACTGTAAACATACACAGTTAGACAAGAAAGACTTCGGCCCATATCAATCGCGCGTCACACTTCGTTGCGTTGCAACACAAAGTGAAGCTCTATACTTTACGACGTCTTCGAAGTTGGCAAGAAAGCTTCCAGCTGATGGTTTTGGTAAGCTTAAAGCTTTGAGTGAAGGAAAACGAAAAAGCTTGGTTTCCGCATGAATACGCGTATATGGTACACCACGATAAGCCGTTCAACCAGAAACTCCTCCCAGATGAAACGGAAATGCTTTGTTTTACGCGGTTCCATCGGCTGAGTGTTGCAAAATGTTTAACTTTTGCTACAACCCTTGTAACGCATTTCCTGGTAGCTGTCACGAATCGCTCGACAGCTTTCAAAAAGGTCGGCATTAGCATTTTACGAAAACCGTATTAAATATCATCACTTTTTTTGAACGCTTCTTGAGTGATCGTCATGAGGCCCTATGTTTTGGGGGGTTCTTATGTTTTACGGTGTTTGTGGTTGTTTTTGCCCCCAATAAAAGGAAGTTCAAGCTTAAAAAAGATTTTCCAGAAAAAAGCCCATTTTCATGAGGACCTTAAATTGGGTCAGGAATGTGGGTCCCCGCTGTTTAGGTAAAAAATAATTACCAAAATCTCAGTAGGAATTGTAACAAGACTCACACTAAAAAGGCAGAGCGAGAGACAAAGGGAGAGAGAGGTGTTAATCTCGACACATTTGTTGGGCCGACTTCGTCATAAATTATTTTTGAGTGATGTGTCAAAATAGTCCAGAGGCACAGTAAATCAATCTGAAATATTTTCTAAAACACGGTTTACAACGGCCAGCATCATGCAATCTAAAAATGGAAAATTATTTCTTTATTTTCCTTATTTCAAATTAATTTAAACACAGGCAAATTATATCTTAACTTTCAGGTTACCGAGATGCAACTTGTTTTGCCCGGCATACACTTTTCTCAAAAGCAACGGTGAATTGGTTCTTTTCTGATTTTAAAGCAATCCATTTTTAAATTTTATACTTATGGAACTCGATAACTGAGAAATAAAACTCAACAGCTATTACACCTTCGAACATCTGCTTCCCTAATTCTCCGGTAAAACTTGAAACGTTAGTGATGTATTGGTGTATTTGTTAACTTAAACACAGGCAAATTATTTTGTCGGTTAACTTTCAGGCTACCGAGATGCAACTTAATTTGCCTGGCATACACTTTTCTCAACAGCAACGGTGAATTGGTTCTTTTCTGATTTTAAAGCAAACCATTTTTAAGTTTTATTACACTGATGGAACTCAATAACTGATGAATAAAACTCAACAGCTATTACACCTTCGAACATCTGTTTCCCTAATTCTCCGGTTAAACATGAAACGTTAGTGATGTATTGGTGTATTTGTTAATTTAAACACAGGCAAATTATTTTGTCAGTTAACTTTGAGGCTACCGAGATGCAACTTGTTTTGCCCGGCATACACTTTTCTCAAAAGCAACGGTGAATTGGTTCTTTTCTGATTTTAAAGCAATCCATTTTTAAAATTTATACTTATGGAACTCGATAACTGAGAAATAAAACTCAACAGCTATTACACCTTCGAACATCTGCTTCCCTAATTCTCCGGTAAAACTTGAAACGTTAGTGATGTATTGGTGTATTTGTTAACTTAAACACAGGCAAATTATTTTGTCGGTTAACTTTCAGGCTACCGAGATGCAACTTAATTTGCCTGGCATACACTTTTCTCAACAGCAACGGTGAATTGGTTCTTTTCTGATTTTAAAGCAATCAATTTTTTAGGTTTTATACTTATGGAACTCGATAACTGAGGAATAAAACTAGCAACAGCTATTACACCTTCGAACATCTGCTTCCCTAATTCTGCGGTTAAACATAAAACGCTAGTGATGTATTGGTATATTTGTTAATTTAAACACAGGCAAATTATTTTGTCAGTTAACTTTCAGGCTACCGAGATGCAACTTGTTTTGCCTGGCATACACTTTTCTCAACAGCAACGGTGAATTGGTTCTTTTCTGATTTTAAAACAAACCATTTTTAAGTTTTATACTCATGGAACTCGATAACTGAGGTATAAAACTCAACAGCTATTACACCTTCGAACATCTGTTTCCCTAATTCTCCGGTTAAACTTGAGACGTTAGTGTATTGGTGTATTTGTTAATTTAAACACAGGCAAATTATTTCTTA